>NW_015091650.1:62563-66945 GCF_001431845.1 Calidris pugnax | reverse complement strand
CCCCATGGCTGCCCCCCCCCCCCCCCCCCCGGGGCCCTTCCCTCCTGCTGGCAGCTCGGGGTCTGGCCGTCCTGTGGTCCCTGTGGCCATTGTCCCCCCACCGGCGCTGCACCAGCAGCGGGGACACCGTTCCTCCGTCCCTGCCCGGCCGGCGAGTGCCCTCCCAGCGGCACCAAGTTCCCCCCGGAGCCGCTCTCTGGGGGCAGCCATGGCTGCTGAGCACCCCCACCCTCAGCGTAGGGCCTGCACCCCCTGTGGCACGGGAGCTGGGAGATGGCTGCCTCGCCACCCGCCTGCTCCGAGCGGTGTTTCGGTAGAACCAGGAGCAGGCGGGCGGGAGGGACCAGCTCCCAATGGTGCCCGAGCACCCCCGTGACCCACCTGCCGCCGACTCGGGGAGCATGGAATGGCACTCCCCCCCCTCTCCGTGCCATGGCGGCCGGGCAAGGGGGGCTGTGGGGTCCATCTGGTGACCCGGAGCGTCTCTCCACAGGGCTCCTGCCGACGGGACTCTCCGGCCGGCCGCTCGCCGTGGGGGGCTGTGAGCGGTGCCGGTGGGAGCACCCCTCTCCCCACAGGGCTCCCCTCCCGGCCGTCCCCACCATGCCCCAAGCCTCGGAGCACCGCGTCGGCCGGGCCAGGGACCACGCCGTCGTCACCTCCCAACCCAAGGCCGCCGCCAAGCTGCCCAGCGGGCACCGGGCCCTGAGCCAGGAGCGCCATGCGGCCGCCCTGGCCTCCGCCGCCGCCAACGGCCTCTCCCCGGCCCCCAAACTTCGCCTCCTGCCGCCCCGGCCCAGCACGATGGACGACCGCGGCAAAAAGCTGGAGCTGGAGCGGGGTCGGGCCTCGAAACGGGGGGAGGCTCTGCGTGTCTCGGCGTGCCGGCGGGGGCCCCTGAAGGCAGACCACGCCGTGCGGGTGCCCGGTTCTCCGCAGGCCGGCGCCGTGCCGGGCAGTGCCTCCTTCTCCCTGCCTACCGGGGCCTCGCTGGCCGAACGCCGGCGCAGCAACCTGGCCCGCTCCAAATCCATCAGCATCGGGGACCTGAGCCAGGGCGGTGGCGGTGGTGGCCGTGCCGAGGACGTGGCGGCCGTGCTGAGCCGGCTGGTGCTGAGGGACTGCGGCCACCAGCTGAGCGCCGGCTCGCTGGCTCTCAGGAGGAGCTCCTCTCTCCGGAGGGTCAACGTCTCCCCGGGGCTGGACGGGAAGGCGGCCGCCCCGCTGCTCTCCGTCCGGCCCGAGGGCTGCCCCAGGACTCGCACTGTCCCCGACCCCCCCTACGCCCACAGCCCCGACGTCCCGGCGCCCGGCAGCCCCCCCCTGGGCAGAGCCCTGGCACCCGGCAGGACCGAGGAGAAGGCGGCAGCTGTAAGAGCTCCGGGATTTGTCCCCGCCGCGGGGCAGCAGCTCCCTTCCCAGGGCGGGACAGGGGGTGCTGATCTCACCTCTCCCCACTCCGTTTCTCCTGGGGGGACCCCCGCTGCTCAAGGCTGGCGTCCCCTCGGCTCCGGGGGTGCTGGGGGCTGGCCTTCTCCCCACTGAGCAGCCGGACCCTGTCCTCCACTCGCCCTGGGCCACGTGTGGGGATTAGGTTGCCCTGAAATCCCTGCGCCGGTGGGGGACGGGGGACTCGGCTTGACCCCTGTGCTGTGTCCCCCGAGGGTGACTTGGGGGTCCCCGGCCCCGCCGAGCCACCCCGCTCCCTGCACTGCTCTCCCGCACCCCAGCGGTGCGTTGCAGGGCCCATGGGGGTGTGTTTGCCTCCGCTCCCCGTTCTCCGGGTGCCCGCTGTCCCCGGGGTGGCTCTCCTGCTAATTAATCCCCCTGAGATGAGCCTCCAGCAAGGCCCAGAATAGCCAGGGGAAATCGGATCAGCTAATGAGCTGTGGCTTAGAGAGGCGAAGGGAGCCCGGCAACGCTGGAGCGGTAGCGGGGTGCCGGTGGCCGGGCGGTGCCGGAGCGGTGCCAGAGCCATGCCGGGGCTGCAGGGAGCCACGCTGGTGGAGCTGCCGCGCAAGCTGCACCGCAGCCTCCTCACCAAGCGGGAGCTGCAGGGCCGCGGCGCCGACATCTCCGAGTCGGTGGTTCACACGGCCGTCATGGGGCTGCTGCTCGTCAGCGGCGAGGTGAAGCCTCCGGGGTGGGGACACCCCTCGGTCAGTCTGTCCGTCCGTCTGTAGGGAGCCGGGGGGCGGCCGGAGGGGTTTGAAGCCCAGGGAGGGCTCTGACTCCTGTCCCTTTGTGTCCCCGCAGACCCATCACACCCTGCTGCTGGGCTCGGGCCACGTCGGCCTCAGGAACCTGGGCAATACGGTAAGTGCCTGCGTCCCCCGTGTCCCCGTGTCCCTCCTGTCCCTCTGTCCTGGGGTGTGGAAGGGACGCGGGGTCCCCCTGGGCCTGCAGCGGCCATAACGAAGCAGTTCCCTCCTCCTGGGACCGCCGTGTCCCCAGGGATCCCCCAGCCCCTCGGGGGTCCCCGTGGCACAGCTGGGTACGGTCAGGGGTGTGAGGGGATGGTGGGGGACACGCCGAGGCCCGGTGTCCCCCCCCTCATGGTGTCACCGTGTCCCCCTTGCTGTCCCACAGTGCTTCATGAACGCCGTGCTGCAGTGCCTGAGCAGCACCAAGCCCCTGCGGGACTACTGCCTGCGCCGGGACTTCCAGCAGGAGCAGCCCCCCGGCCCCCGCGCCCCCCAGGAGCTCACAGAAGGTGGGACAGAGCCCCCAGTGGATAATTCCCTCCCCCCCCGCCCCCAGCTCTTACATAAACCCTGGTGCTGACACCCGTCCCGTCCCCCGTCCCCGCAGCCTTCGCCGACGTCATCGCTGCCCTCTGGCACCCCGACTCCTCCGAGGCCGTCAACCCCGGGCGCTTCAAGGCCATCTTTCAGAAATATGTCCCCTCCTTCACTGGATACAGGTGAGGCTTTTTCCCCCCACTGCCACCCCCCCTGCCTCTCCCCCAGCCCCCAGAGGGTGCGACGGGTCCGTCTCCCCGCAGTCAGCAGGACGCCCAGGAGTTCCTCAAGTTCTTCATGGACCGGCTGCACGTGGAGATCAACCGCAAGGGCCGCAGGACCCCCAGCATCCTCTCAGACGCCCGCCGGACCCCCGTGCTGGAGGACCCCGAGACGCTGAGGTGAGGGGGAGAGGGGTCTTTGGGGGGGGTGGGCAGGGTGGGGGGAACCCCAGGGATGCAGCCCCGACCCCCCACCTTTCCCCGCAGCGACGATGAACGCGCCAACCAGATGTGGAAGCGATACCTGGAGAGGGAGGACAGCAAGATCGTGGGTGAGCACTGCCGGGCAGGGGTGACCCCCCCAGACTCCCCAGACCCCTCGGGGTGCCCCCCTCCTCCTGCCCTCACCGTCCCCCTCGTCCCTAGACCTCTTCGTGGGGCAACTGAAGAGCTGCCTCAAGTGCCAGGCGTGTGGTTACCGCTCCACCACCTTTGAGGTCTTCTGCGATCTCTCCCTGCCCATCCCAAAGGTAGGGATGAGGCAGAGCCCCCCCAGATACCCCCTGTGTCCCCCCAGCCGTCCCCCCACCCCCTGCCTGACCCTCTCCCCCTGCAGAAAAGCTTTGCTGGCGGGAAGGTCTCGCTCCACGACTGCTTCAGCCTCTTCACCAAGGAGGAGGAGCTGGACTCGGAGAACGCCCCGGTAAGAGGTTGGGGCTGGGGGGCTGGTTTGGCACCCCTGGCTTGGCACCCCTGGCCCCTTCTCACCATCACCCTCACCGTGCCACCAACAGGTCTGCGACAAGTGCCGGCAGCGGACGCGGAGCACCAAGAAGTTGACCATCCAGCGCTTCCCCCGCATCCTGGTGCTCCGTATCCTTTGGGGAGCGGAGGGTGGGGGGCCAGAGGGGAGGCCTGGGACACCCCCAGAGCCACTGGGGCTCATGGTGAGGGGTGGGGGCGTTCCTGGGGGGACCACCCTTCCCTCCACACGAGGCCACGTTTCCCTTGACGCCGCCCAGACCTCAACCGGTTCTCCACCACCCGCTACTCCATCAAGAAGTGCTCCGTCTTCGTGGACTTCCCCCTGCAGCAGCTCAACCTGCGGGAGTTCGCCAGCGAGAAGGCGGGTGGGTGAGAAATGCCGGGGTGGGAGGGCACGGGGGGGGCACAACATGGTCAGGGGGGGACACCCTGAGCCCTGGGGACATCCCAGAGCCCTGGGGACATGGCTGAGCCCCAGGGACATGGCTGAGCTGGCCCCCCCGCCGCAGGCAGCCCCGTCTACAGCCTCTACGCCCTCTGCAACCACTCGGGCAGCGTCCACTACGGGCACTACACGGCCTTCTGCCGGGACCCCGCCGGCTGGCGCGTCTACAATGACTCCCGGTAGGTGACCCCCCCCATCCCTCACCCCCCC
>NW_015091650.1:57081-61651 GCF_001431845.1 Calidris pugnax | reverse complement strand
GGTGGCTGCAGGGTGCCGGAGGGTCTCTGGGTGCTGGGGTCAGGGGTCCTTGGGTGGGTGTGCGGGTCCCTGGGGGTCGTGAATGTGTGGTTGGGTGTGAGAGAGGGGTCACTGGATGGATCCTGGGGGTCCCTGGGGTCACAAGGGCTCGGGGGTCCTGGGGCGCAGTGGTCCAGGGGGGTCCTTGGGGCTGGATTCAAGGTGCTGGGGGGTCCCTGGGTGTAAAACTGGGGGTCCCTGGGGGTCGTGGATGGGTGGTTGGGTGGGAGAGGGGGTCACTGGATGGATCCTGAGTGTCCCTGGGGTCACAAGGGCTTGGGGGTCCCGGGGTGCAGTGGTCCAGGAGGGTCCTTGGGGCTGGATTCAAGGTGCTGGAGGGTCCCTGGGTGTAAAACTGGGGGTCCCTGGGTGGGTGCGTGTCCAGTGTCCTCTCCCCCCCACCCCACCACCACGTCCCCACAGGTCTCCGAGCTCGGCCTGGAGGGTGACATCCTTCCCGTCCCCGGGGACCACCCAGCTTCCAGGAACCGCTTCCTCTACGTCGGTGGGGCCCTGCACAAGTTGCCATCGGGTTTGGGGTGAGGTAGCCCAAACTTGGGGACGCCGAGGGCTCAGGGGAGGGCGGCCCACGGGCGGACGCCCGTGGGCCACCCTCCCCTGAACCCTTGGCGTCCCCCCCGACAACAGGGGCTTGCTGCGGCCGGTGTCCCCCTTCTCGCAGGCGCTGCTGTGGAGCGGGGTCCGGGACCTGCTGGCGCCGGCGGGGACGGAGCCCGACGAGAGCGTTCACGCCTTCGTGGGTCGCCGCTTCGGACGGGAGGTGGGTGCCCTGCGGCAGCCGATAACCCCAGGGATGGGGTGGGGAAAGAGCTTATCAAGAGCCGTCACGCTGCGGTTGGGGGGTGCCGGGTCTCACCCCTTGCTGTGTGTGTCCCCCCCAACTCTGCCATAGGTGGCCGATATCGCCGTGGACAGTTTGTGCCGGGGGGTGTTCGCCGGCGATTGCCGGGTGCTGAGTGTCCGGTCCTGCTTCCCTTCACTCTTCCAAGCTGAACGGCGACGGAGATCCGTCCTGCTGGGGCTGGCGCTGGGCTCCAGTGAGCACTTGAGGGGGGGAAATAAGGGGGGGACACACAGACAAACCCCCTCCCGGTGCCATCACTACGTGGCATCGTCACCCGACGTGCTGCTGTCGCCCCGCAGAGAAGGAGCGCGGGGCCGAGTCGGGGCTGAGCCGCCGGGCACGGGCCGAGCGATGGAGCCAGTGGTCGCTGCGGGGGGGGATGGAGACCCTCCCCCAGGCATTGGCGGCTTTTCTGCGCCCCCGCGGCGTGGAGTTGTGGTGCCAGGCGCCCCTGCGACGCCTGCGACGCTGCCCCGATGGCCGATGGCAGGTAGGGGACGTGGGGTGGGGACGCCAGAGCCCCCCAGATCCCCTTCCCAGAGGACCCCCCCCCACACACTCTCTTTTTCCCCCCCAGCTCACTCTACCAGACGGCACCGTGACGGCCGACCACGTCATCAGCGCCCTCCCGGCCGCAGGTAGGGGTCGGGGGGGTGTTTCCCTGGGACAGGGAGGATGGGGTGACCCCCCCGCTCCCCCCCGCCATGACACCCCCTCTCCTCCCAGCCCTGGCTGAGGTGCTGCCGGACGAGGCCGAGCCGCTGGCCCAGGAGCTGCGGCGCATCCCGGCTGTCTCGGTGGCCGTGGTCAACCTGCAGTATCAGGGCGTCACGTTGCCCGTCACGGTGAGAGCCCAGGGGTGTCCCCAGCACCCTTGGGGTGACCCCCCCCCCCCCAGCACCCAGGGGTGTCCCCCCCACCTCCCGCTCACGCCGCTGCTCCTGCCCAGGGCTTCGGGCACTTGGTGCCCTCCTCGGAGGACGCCTCCCTCCTGGGCATTGTCTACGACTCGGTGGCCTTTCCCCAGCACGATGGCACCGGAGCCGACTCGGTGCGGCTGACGGTGAGCGGATGGGGATGGAGGGGGCAGGAAGGGGGGGTGGGATGCTCCGGGGGGGTGCTGACGGTGCCACCAGTGCCGCAGGTGATGCTGGGGGGCGCCTGGTTCGGGCAGAGCTTCGGGGACCCGGTGTCGGTGTCACCGTCACGGCTGCTGGAGAGGGCCCAGGCGGCCGTGCGGGACCAGCTGGGCCTGGAGCCGGCCCCCACCCGCTCCATCGTCAGGGTGCACCAGGTGGGTGATGACACCAGGGGGTTTGGGGGGGCTAGGGGGGTCCCACAGGGCTCACCAGCAGCTCCTCCTCCTCCCCAGGCCTGCATCCCCCAGTACACGCTGGGCCACTGGCAGCGCACAGGTAAGAGGGGGGGCAGGGGGGTGGTCCAGGGTGATGTTGGGGGTTCCCTTGGCCCCCCCCAGCATCGCCCACCGTCCCCCCCGTCCCCCCAGAGCGCATCGGGCAGTTCCTGGCCGAGCAGCAGCTGCCCCTCAGCCTCATCGGAGCCTCCTTCGCCGGCGTCTCCGTCAACGACTGCATCGCCAGCGCCAAAGCGGCCGTGGGGCGGCTGATGGGGGAGCTGCGCTGAGCTCCCCCCTACCCCCCACCCCCAGCACCCACAGCCCCACCGCAGTAGGACAAAGTGTGTGTTTTTTAATTGAAAAACCCTTATAAAGGTCCAGGGAGCAGCTCATAAATAGAATAAATAACCGCGCGCCGGCAGCGCAGCCTTTGACCGTCCTCGGGGGAGACAGAGCCAGACGAGCCCCCGCCTCTCCCCGCACCCCTTCCCGGGGGTGATCCCCCATAACAGCCACTAGCCCCATGGCCAGCAGCTCCCCTGTGGTTGCCCCCAGGGCTCTCTTCTCCCCCCTGAGTCTCTCCAGCAAGGCCACAGAGCGCCCAGCCCAGCTGCAGCTCCTAAGGGTCCCTTCCCAAGCGCTGGGTCGTGGCGAGCAGAGTCTGTGTGGGAGCCATGGTGGCCACTGGCTAGTGGCCACCCTGGGGCAGGCTCTGGTTGTCCCTGCGTGCAGGCAGGATCTCCATCTCCTGTGCCACAGGCGCACTGGTGCTGCTCCCCGGCTGGGCATCGCCATCCCCAGTGGCCTCGGGGCTGCGCTGGGTGATCCCCGGTGCCGGCGCGGAGCCGGTGCCGCCCTGGGTGCCGTTACCCGCCGGGGGCTGCTGCACAGCAGCCGTGGGCAACCGGGGGGACAGGGCCAGCCCCTGCTCCCCCCACCCTGCGGCCTCCCGGGGCAGCTTGCGCAGCATCTCCTCTCGGAAGAGGCTGCTGCTGCTGCGGTACCTCTGGCCCTGGTGGCCCGGCACCGGCCCCCGGTGGCTCCGGCCAGCGCGGGGGTCCGTGCCGATGTCCACGGTGAGGTTGGTGTAGAGCGGGTGCAGGTGCTTGGCCAGCAGCGTGTAGGTGAGGGAGTTCATCCCGTCCTGCGTCCACATCCGCTGCGTGCGGATCAGCAGGTCGAACCTGGAAGGAAGGAGGGAGGGGAAGTGTCATCCCCCGAATCCCCACCAGCCCCCCCCCAAGCCCCTCACCAGCCCCCCCAGACCTGTGGGGGTTCTCCTCGTTGCCTTTGTCGCTCTTGTGCTTCACCATCTTGTAGTGTCCGATGGAGATGGGTGGGCGGGCGATCTTCATGCCGGCCAGGCGCACCCTGCGGGGAGCCCCCGCGTCACCCATCGCCAGGGTGTGGGGACGCCGTCTGTGTCCCCCCCAGGGTGACAGCAACAGCCCCCACACCTTTGCCCTGCGCGGTGATGCCATCCCCAGGCCCAGCAAGCGCCGGTGCCTCCCGGTGGGACGTGAAAACAGAGGTCCCCACGGTGCCCTACCTGGTGGCGATGTCATCGTCCTCCCCGCCCCAGCCCCAGTACTCGTTGGGGAAACCATTCATCTTCATGTACTGGTCGGGGGTGAGAGCCGAGACCCCCCCGAAGTACTGGGGATAGGGCAGGCTGTGAGAGAGGGGGGACAGAAGCTGAGTCAGGGCTGGTCTCCCCCCCTGTTCCCGGCTGCCCCCTCCCCACTGCGGTCACCCACCTGTATCCGAATTTATTCATGGCCACGGAGACGTGTTTGGGGTTCCAGGGGTCGCAGGTGTAGAGGTTGTGGTCGTTCTCGGGGATGAGGTCCACGTCGTGGAGGAAGAGGCAGTCCCACTCCTCGTCCTTCAGTGCCTCCTTCACCCCCACGTTCAGCAGCTTGGCCCGGTTGAAGGTGGAGTTGCCGGCCTGCGGGGCAAGCCGGTTGGCACCGATGGCCACCACAAAGCCCCCGGTGGCCCCCAAAGCCCCCGGTGCCGCCGGACTCACCTGGTGCACAACGTAGATGCCGTACTGGAGCTGCTGGCGCTGCAGGAAGGGGTGCAGGTAGTAGAGGAGGTGGCCCAGGTGGGTCTCCCGGTTGCGGTGGGGGATGATGACGGCGGTGCGGGAGCGGGGCTCGCAGGTGGAGGGCTGGTACCGGCCGCCCTCCTCCACCGCCGGGTTCTTGGCCTGGATCTGCTCCAGCGTGGGCACCCGGCTGAAGCTCACCGTCAGCGGGCCGACTGCGGGGGGGGAGGAGGCAGGGGGCTGGCGTGGGGCGGCGGGG
>NW_015091650.1:50620-55131 GCF_001431845.1 Calidris pugnax | reverse complement strand
GCCCGAGGGACCCCCCAGCTGTGCCCACTGAGGGGCTGAGGTAGATGAGGTTGCCTCCACCGGGGGCTTGGGGTTCTCCAACGCTGTCCTGCTCCCGGTGGGCAATAAATAGCCAAATAAATAGGGGCTGGAGTCCCGGCCGGGCTCGTGCCGCTACTTGTTGCGCCGGCGGCTCCTGAGGATCTCCAGGATCTCGGCTTTCTGCTTCTCCCAGGCCGCCGACGGCCGTCCCCGGGGCACGAAGAAGCTGTATTTCAAGCGCGGCGGGCGCTGCTCATCCACCACCAGCGCCTGCAGCACCAGGGGCTCCCGCAGCGGCCCCCGGCCGGCCAGTGTCTCGGTGGCCGCCGTGGCCCCGCTGTAGCGCAGAGTCACACCACCGGCCAGCGTCACGTCCGTCGGGGAGGGAAGCAGGACGTAGCCGCCGTTGAGGAGGGAGCTGCCGTCCGGCCGCCGCAGCGCCAGGAAAACGTCCTCGCCGCCGCCCGCCGAGAGCTGCCGGACCAGGAGGTGCGTGGCCCCCGCCGGGATGGTCACCACGTCGTTGTAGCCGTAGCTGCGGGGCACAGCGCGGGGTTAGAGGGGGGCGATGGCAGCCTGCGGGTGACGTGTCACCCCCCACCACCCCCAGCCACCGTCACCCTCGGGGTGCTTACCGGGGTTTGGTGAAGGAGCCGTAGATCTTGGTGCAGCCGGAGCCGTCGCCGCCGCCCGTCATACACTTATCGAACTTCTTCTTGGAGCCGATGATGCGGTCGCAGCCGGCGGGGATGCAGCGTCCCTGCACGCACACCCCGGAGCTCTCGGGGGAGCAGGGCGTCCCGTCGGCCACCTGCGGCACGGCACGGCCTCAGCACCCACTGGCAGCACCCTGGGGTGCCCGGTGGGCAGGGGTGGGGGGACACACACACTCACCCTCGGCTGCAGCACGTGGTAGTAGCCCAGGGTCTGGGACTGGCAGGTCAGCTTGCACTGGTCCCGCTCGGGGACGCCGCTGTAGCGTGGCACCCAGTCCTGGGGGGCCGGTAGCCCCTTGACGAGGTCGGGGCGATGGTTGTAGGCGGCACATTGTTCCTCCCGGAAGGTGAGGGCTGCCGGCGGCGGTGGGGCACAGTCAGCACCGGTGGCAGCCCCCAGCCCTCCCCGGGGACCGGTGCTGTCCCCACACCCCCCGCCTCCCCCCAGCTCCGTTCCCACTCACGGGTGCTCCCGGGACACTCCTCCACGTTGCAGGACTGGAAGCGGGTGCGTTTCCCCTGGCAGTACCGCCCGCCGTGGCGCGGCGCCGGCGCGGTGCAGTCGCGGTGGGAGAGCTGGACGCCGCCGCCGCAGCTCCGTGAGCAGCTCCCCCACGGCCCCCACGGCCCCCAGCCCCCATCCACGGGTGTCTGCAGCCGGACAACGAAATGGGGGGGTCAAACCGGTACTGGTTTGGACACCACCCCCCCGTACCCCTTACACCGGGACTCACGGTGAGCTCCTGCACGCGTTTGGCGCCGACGCAGAGCCCGTCCATGCAGACGCTGCCCGGCCCGCACGGCGTGCCGTCGGCCCAGGGGAAGTGCTTGGTCTGGCAGACGGGGCGGCCGCCGACGTGGCCGGTGCACCAGAGCGCGGCGCAGGGGGGCTGCAGGTCGCCGCAGTGCCGGGAGTCGGGCCCAAAGGCGAGCTGGCATTGCCGCAGCAGGGGGTAGACGCTGCCCGGCAGCGCCGACGGCAACTGCAGCCACTCCGGAGGCTGGTCCAGGAGGCAGTGACCTGCGGCGACACGGCACCGCTGCACTGGGGGTCCCTGAGGGCAGCGGGGGGACGACGTGGCTGCACCGGGACCCCCCCACGCTGGGTCTTACCGTGGCCATTGTCCAAGAAGTCGGTGATGAAGCGGGCGCTGCACGGGGACCACATCTGGCCGGGCTCCAGCGAGGAGAGGACGGGGGCCATCACGCGGCGGGTGCCCCCCGAGCGGCTGTTCAGCTCCCGGCAAGGCTGGGAGTTGTCGTGCAGCATGTTGAAGACGTGGCCTGTGCCAAGGGATGCTCATGAGCCCGGGGGGGGCTCACGGGCAGCAGTGGGTGCCCCCCCTCCTCCCTGCTGTCCCCCGTCACTCACCCAGCTCATGGGCGGCCGTGAACGCCGACTGCAGCCCGTCGTCCTCCACGATGGCACAGCTCCGATTGGGGTCACAGACGGTGCCCACGTCAGCCATGCCCAGTGTGTCACAGGTGGCCGCCCCACACAGGTCCTGGAGGCAGGTGGGGTGTGAGGGGTGGGCTCAGGGCACCCCCAAACCCAACCGGGTCCCAAACTCCCTGGGATGAGCCCTGGGGACCCCACCAGCCCCCAAAACCCATGGACACCCCAGGGGCTCATCCAGCACCCAAACACCTTGGGGTCATCGCCAGCCCCCAGCCACCCTGCAGTGACCCCAAAGAGCCCTGCAGCTCCTCCCAGTTTCCCCCCCAGCCATCACCCCCCCTCACCTGCCGGGTGAAGAAGATGGCAGTGTCGAAGTGGAGGGGACTGTCCTCGTCGGGGACGTTGAGCCCTTTCTGCCACTGGCAGAAGTTGCGGAGCATCTGGGCGGCGTTGGAGGTGATGGGGGGCCCGGGGGTGTCCTTCCCCAGCACCACCAGCCGCGTCACCCGCAGCTCCACCGGGTTGCCCAGGCTGCCGTGCCGAAAGGAGCGGGCGGCCGCCGCCAGCACCGTCAGCAGGTACCGCCGCAGCCCCGCGCCGTGGAACCGGGCCATCGACTCGTCCGCCACCACCAGCATCTCCACGTACCGCGGCACCGAGGCGAAGCGCTGCCGGGAAGCGGGGAGCTGGGGCAGGGGACCGCTGCTGGCGGGCACCCCCCCAGGGCTGGTGACATCGTGCCAGTGTCCCCCATCACCACACATGTCCCTGTTGGTCCCCCCCAGTGCTGTGCTGTGCCCTGTCCCATCTCTGTGCCAGCCCAGTGCAGCCCATCACCTCCAGGCCCTGCACCAGTGTCCTCCATCCCTTCCCTCAGGGTCCCGGCCCTGCCGGGGGAGGCGGAGGGGAAGCCCAACCTTCTTCGGTGTGTCCCACTCCATCCCACCCCATCCCATCTTGGTCTGGTGTGTCCTGCTCCATCCCATCCCATCCTGGTCTGGTGTATGTCACCCCAGCTCACCCCAGTTCATCCCAGTCCCAATCCATGCCGATCCATCCCAGTCCGGTGTGTCCTGCCCCATCCTAGTCCATCCCAGTCCAGTGTGTCCCATGCCAGTCCATCCCGGTCCCCACCCATCCTGGTCCATCACAGTCCGATGTGTCCCATCCCATCCCATCCTGGTTCAGTGTGTCCTGCTCCAGCCCGTCCCAGTCCATTTTATCCCATCCTGGTCCGGTGTATCCTGCCCCATTCCGGTCCATCCCAGTCCGGTGTGCCCCATCCCATCCCGCTCCATCCCATCCCGGCCGTACCTTGGCTCTCCTCGGGGCAGGGCCGGGAGAAGTTGTCCCGGCTCCGTCCGGTGCCGTGACGGGGCAGGCGGGACCGGGGGCGGCCCCGGTAACGGCGACAGCGGCGACCAGGAGCGCCAGGAACGCGCGGCGCATGTCCCGGGCAGGGCGGCGGCGGGAGGTGACAGCGGATCCGCCGCTCGGTCCCCGCCGCCGCCTTTAAACGGGCAGGAGGGGCGGTCGCGGGGGCGGAGCGGGGCAGCCCCGGTCCCCCCCGGCCCCCCCCGGCCCGTTCCGGGAATGCAGAGCCGGTCCCTGGGGAGCGGGGCCGGGACGGGGGATCCCCCTCGCTGGGACACCCCTCCCTCCCCCCTCGCACCGGGATTCCCCTCGGTGGGACCCCCCCCCGCACTGAGACCACCTCAGGGGGTCCCCTCACCGGGACCCCTCTCACCAGGACCCCCGCTCTGGGACCCCTCTCATGGGATCCCCTCACAGGGACGCCCTCGTTGGGACCCCCCCCACGCTGGGACCCCCCTCACTGGGGCTGCTGTGGGGGCTGGGGTCAGGGTGGGCATCTGCCAGGTGTGCCCTTGGGGTGCCTGGGATGGCCATGGGGCTGGGGGCACCCCGGGGGGCTCCCCCACTGATTGGCACCCTCTGCTCCCTAATAGCCCCCTGCTCCATCCCTCCTCATCCTCTTCATCCCCTCCATCCCAGCCCCTCCGGTGCCTGAACCCTGTGAGCCCCCCCCCCCTCCATGTCCTCACTTCCCAGCAGGGCCACCCGCCGTGTCACACACGAGTCACCTCCTGGCCCCCGGCCCATCCGGGGCAGGACAGGACACAGGGCCGCATCCTGCTTCCTCCCTTCTTGGAAAGAGGGGGCTGGGCCTCCCCCCGCCCTTCCTTTCCAGCACCCCCATTTCCCCCAGTACCCCCAGTACCCCCATTCCGGGGGTGCTCCCTCCCGGCCCTGGCTGCTGCCGTGCTCCCGGTGCCGGTGCCATCCCCGCCGTCCCCGGGACAACAACAGGGTGACGCGGCCCCGCACAAAGGGAGCCGGCGGCCCCCGGGCCCGGC
>NW_015091650.1:46580-49238 GCF_001431845.1 Calidris pugnax | reverse complement strand
GGTCCCGCCGCTCGGTCCCCGCCGCCGCCTTTAAACGGGCAGGAGGGGCGGTCGCGGGGGCGGAGCGGGGCAGCCCCGGTCCCCCCCGGCCCCCCCCGGCCCGTTCCGGGAATGCAGAGCCGGTCCCTGGGGAGCGGGGCCGGGACGGGGGATCCCCCTCGCTGGGACACCCCTCCCTCCCCCCTCGCACCGGGATTCCCCTCGGTGGGACCCCCCCCCGCACTGAGACCACCTCAGGGGGTCCCCTCACCGGGACCCCTCTCACCAGGACCCCCGCTCTGGGACCCCTCTCATGGGATCCCCTCACAGGGACGCCCTCGTTGGGACCCCCCCCACGCTGGGACCCCCCTCACTGGGGCTGCTGTGGGGGCTGGGGTCAGGGTGGGCATCTGCCAGGTGTGCCCTTGGGGTGCCTGGGATGGCCATGGGGCTGGGGGCACCCCGGGGGGCTCCCCCACTGATTGGCACCCTCTGCTCCCTAATAGCCCCCTGCTCCATCCCTCCTCATCCTCTTCATCCCCTCCATCCCAGCCCCTCCGGTGCCTGAACCCTGTGAGCCCCCCCCCCCTCCATGTCCTCACTTCCCAGCAGGGCCACCCGCCGTGTCACACACGAGTCACCTCCTGGCCCCCGGCCCATCCGGGGCAGGACAGGACACAGGGCCGCATCCTGCTTCCTCCCTTCTTGGAAAGAGGGGGCTGGGCCTCCCCCCGCCCTTCCTTTCCAGCACCCCCATTTCCCCCAGTACCCCCAGTACCCCCATTCCGGGGGTGCTCCCTCCCGGCCCTGGCTGCTGCCGTGCTCCCGGTGCCGGTGCCATCCCCGCCGTCCCCGGGACAACAACAGGGTGACGCGGCCCCGCACAAAGGGAGCCGGCGGCACCCGGCGCCGCCGCACAAAGGGCCTCTGTGCCGGTGCCGTGGCTGTGCCCGCCGGCACCCACGGGACCCCACTGGCACCCACGGGACCCCGCCGGTACCCGCCCGGCACCCACCGGTGCCCAGGAGCGGTGTTGGGGGGTGCGGAGCTCACCGGGAGCCCACCGTGGCCCTGGCACCTGTGGCGGTGACACATGGAGCATCCGCCGGAGCCGGCATCCCATGGGCCGTGGCATCCGCCAGCTCCGGCATCCGGCACGGCCGGCGTCCCCGGGACCTGACATCTGCTCTGGGTGACATCCCCCACCTCCAGCATCTTCAGCTCCAGTATTCCCACTTCCAGTATCCCCCAGTTCCAGCACTCCCATTTCCACCATCTCTGAACTCCAGTATCTCCCAGTTCCAGCATCTCCAGCTCCAGCATCCCCAGCTCCAGCATTCCCAGTTCCAATATCTCCCAGCTCCAGCATCACCAGCTCCAGTATTCCCAGTTCCAATATCTCCCAGCTCCAGTATATCCCAGCTCCAGCATCCCCAGCTCCAGCATTCCCAGCTCCAGTATATCCCAGCTCCCCTATCCCCCAGTTCCAATATCCCCCAATTCCAGCACCCCCAACCCCAGTGTCCCCCGGCCGTGGGGCACCCTTGGGTGCTGGCCGGGGGCTTGGTGCGGGGGGAGGGCTCCTCCTGGCCCAATCCCCCTCCCCCCCCGCCCGGAGGTGGCCCAGCGCCCGGGGGGGGTGGCCAGCTGTCAACATCTGGACGGCATCACGCCGCGCATCCCCCGTGACTCACGCCGGGCCGGGAACAGCCGTGACGTGGGGGACGGCGGCTGCTGACGTCACCCGGGGTCGGTGACGCAGGCCAAGGCCAGGGGTGCCGACGTGACCCCACGGCTGTGGGGTACATGGAGGGGTCCTGGCACGGCCGGGTGGTCCCCGTGTCCCCTGGGAGGGGGGACAAGCCCCGATGCCGGAGCGTGGGAATGCCCTGAGCGGGAAGGCACGCGGGGGGAGCGGGGGGGGGGGGCCTTGCTGATGCAGCGAGCTGCCCGGGGGGGGGGGGGGGGGGGGGGGGGCAGCTTGGCCGGGACAGGACAGTTTGTGTGGGGACATGGGGACACCGTGGGTGCCGGGAGTCCCCAAGTGGGGATCCCTAGGGACGTGTGTCCCCCCGCCATCACACCAGGACACCCGGCTCCTCCTTTGCCCAGCGCATCCTGCTCACCCTGCCCCCTCCATCCCATCCCTGTCCCCTCTGTCCCCATCCCTGTCCCCTCTGTCCCCTCCATCCCCATTCCTGTCCCCTCTGTTCCCTCTCCCCTCTGTCCCTGGCCCCTCCGTCCCCATCCCTGCCTCGTCCATCCCACTCCTGTCCCCTCCATCCCATCCCTGTCCCTTCTGTCCCCATCCCTGTCCCCTCTGTTCCCTCTCCCCTCCATCCCATCCCTGTCCCCTCCATCCCCATTCCTGTCCTATCTGTTCCCTCTCCCCTCTGTCCCTGTCCCCTCCATCACATCCCTGTCCCCTCCATCCTCTCCCTGTCCCCTCTGTCCCCATCCCTGTCCCCTCTGTCCCCTCCATCCCCATTCTTGTCCCATCTGTTCCCTCTCCCTTCTATCCCTGTCCCCTCCATCCCTCCCCTGTCCCCCCCGTTCCCCCGGGACCGCCCCGTCCCGCCTCCCTCCTCTGCCCGGCACAAAGATGGCGGCGGCGGCGGCCTCAGCGGCGCTTCCCCGGATGTTTTCCCCTCAGTAAAGATGGCGGCGGGCGCTGCCCAC
>NW_015091650.1:45032-46426 GCF_001431845.1 Calidris pugnax | reverse complement strand
GCCTCCCCCTGACGGCCCGTCCCGCAGGTGGGCGCAGCAATGGCAGCCCGATGTGGAGTGGGCCCAGCAGTTCGCCGGCGCCGTCATGTACCCGAGCAAGGAGACGGAGAAGTGGGAGGGAGACCGGGGACCTGGAACGGGATCGGTCGCCATTGGTGGGGGGGGACACGACCTGATCCCCTGGGGAGGCCCCTCAGGGGGGAGGCCGAGGCCCCGGGGGGTGTCCGGTGCCCTGAGTGGGCCCTGGAGGGACAAGGTGCCCCTGAGAAGGTGTTGGAGGCCCTTGGGAGGGTGTTGGGTGCCCTGAGTGGGCCCTGGAGGGGCCCTTTGAGGGTGCTCAGTGGCTTCAGAACCAAACTGGGGGCTTCTTGGGGTCTCTGGGGGTTCTCAGAGCTGCTGGGAGGACTCGGGGCCCCCTGAGGGCTCGGTGGATGCCAGTTTGGGGGTCACACGCGACCAGGGGGTGCCCTGGGTGAGTCTGGGGGCACCTTGGATGCCCACTGGGGCCTGGGACTCAGGGGAGGAACCTGTGGCTGGAGCAAGGGCCCAGTGGGTGCTGGGGTGGGTCTGGGGGTGTCCTGGGGACCCCGGGGGTGCTCAGGGCCAGAGTGGGGCTCACTGGGTGCCCAGCGAGGACTCAGGGCTGCCTTGTTCTCCTGAATGTCCCGCGGGGCCTTTGGGGCCAGCAGCATCGGGAGCCACCTGGCTCGTGGGAGGCCCTTGGACCTGCCCCAGGGGTCTCGTGTCAGGCCGAGATGGGGGTTGGCCGTGGGGAACGCCGCGTTCCTGATGTCCGTCCAAGCGCTGAGCTCGCCTTGGCCGTCTGTCCGGTGTCCGTTCTGCCTCTCCGGGATCGGCCGAGGGCGCCTGGGGGCAGCGGCGCTTCTGGGGATGGCCGTTCCTCCCCGCCCGACTCCCCTCTCTCCATCCCCGGGGCAGACAAGGACCCTCTGGCTCACAAGAAGGTCTCCAGTTTGACCATCAACTTCGGGCCCCAGCACCCGGCCGCCCACGGGGTGCTGCGGCTGGTCATGGAGCTGAGCGGGGAGACGGTGAAGAAGTGTGACCCCCACGTTGGCCTCCTGCACCGAGGCACCGAGAAGCTCATCGAGTACAAGACGTACCTCCAGGTGAGGTGCGCTGGAGCCCCCAGCCCTTCCCCGACCCGGGGGGCTGGCGTTTGTCCCCCTGGCAGAGCCCGGGGTGGGGGGGGGGGGCCTTTTTGGGGGGGGGGGGGGGGGGGGGGGGGGGCGGGTGTGTGGGGGGAGGAGGGGGTTGCTCCTGCCTCTTTCTGCCCCTCCCCTGTCAATCCACACCCCCACCCACCCTCAAAATCGGGGACTCATTGCCCTTCAGCCCCGCTGAAGTCCCTCTCCCACCAAAGAGGCAGCTCC
>NW_015091650.1:40641-44652 GCF_001431845.1 Calidris pugnax | reverse complement strand
GGGGGGGGGGGGGGGGTCCTTTTTGGGTGAGGAGATGGGGAGGTGAGGGGCTGCTGTTGTCCCTGCGGTGGTTGGAGTGGGTCAGCAGCCGCCTCAGCGCGATGGGAAGGGATTTATTTGCCCGTCGGGGGTTTGTAAACAGACCCTGCTGATTCACGATCCCGATCAGGTTTAACCTTTCGGCCGGGGGGGGGAAAAGGAGCTTGAAATAGCCCAGAGCTGGGGTGGGGGGGGGCGCTGCCTTGGCGTGTGCCCAGGAGCGGGGCTGTGACCCTCACGGCGTCTGGGAGCTGGAAAACCCTGAGGGATGTTGTCTCTCTTCCCTCACGCCGTATCCCAAGGCAGGGCTGTGTCTGTTCCAGCCCTGGGGATGGAGCTTTTTGGGCTCCTGCCGTGTTCGAAGCGCCCTGAGCTGGGATGATGCCGTGCTGGGGGGCTGCATCCCAGTTCCCCCCCGGTCACGGTGAAGCCCCCGAGCAGTCCCAGGGCTTTCACCACCGCTCGGGGCCGTTTCTTTCATCAGGCTCTACCCTATTTCGACCGCCTCGACTACGTCTCCATGATGTGCAACGAACAGGCCTATTCCCTGGCTGTGGAGAAGCTGCTCAACATCCGCCCCCCGCTGCGGGCGCAGTGGATCCGAGGTGAGGGCGGCCCCCCGCCGATTCTGGGGGGGCTCCAGCTCCCGTCCCAGGGGGGCAGCCGCTCCTCCTGCCCTGCTGAGGGCTTCCTGGGGGCTCAGAGCCCCCTGCCTCCTTCCCAAGAGGGGGTGCTGGGGGTGCTCACCCCCTGTCCCCCCCCTCTGCTCTCAGTGCTCTTCGCGGAGATCACCCGGTTGCTCAACCACATCATGGCCGTGACCACGCATGCGCTGGACATCGGGGCCATGACCCCCTTCTTCTGGATGTTTGAGGAGAGGGAGAAGGTGAAGGGCAGCGGGGGGGGGGTTGGATTTGGGGCTCAGTGCTGTCCCTGGGGCCGTTCTGGGGTGCAGCGGGGTCTGCTCTGTCCCCACAGATGTTCGAGTTCTACGAGCGGGTCTCGGGGGCACGGATGCACGCTGCCTACATCCGCCCCGGTGGGGTGCACCAGGTGAGGGCCCCAGCTCCCCCAGAGCCCCCCTGGTCTCAGGGGGATGTGTGGGGTGTCCCTGGGTGGGCGCTGGCCCATGTTCAGGAGCTGATTTCCCTCCCCTCTGGTGCAGGACCTGCCCCTGGGGCTGATGGACGACATCTACGAGTTCGTGAAGAATTTTTCCATCCGGGTGGATGAGGTGGAGGAGGTGAGGGCAGGGGGATGACATGGGAGCCCCCAGACCCCTCCAAAACCTGGGGGAGAGGGACGGCCACCGGACTGACCCCAGTATAACGCCCTCCCACTCCCAGATGCTCACGAACAACCGCATCTGGAAGAACCGCACGGTCGATATCGGGGTGATAACGGCGGAGGAGGCTCTCAACTACGGGTTCAGGTGGGTCGGGGGGGACCCAGCCCCCTGCTGCTGCCCTACTGTGGTAGGGACCCCCAGATCGGAGCCGTCTGGTGACCGGTGACCCCCGTGGCCATCAGGGCGGTGCTGCCTGGTGGCCACAGCCGTGACGCCGTGTCCTGCCCGGCTTTTCCTGCTCCTTCTGTGGCCGCTGCTCAGGGCTGTGGGGTGTGCGCAGGTGGGGGGGGATGTGTGGCTGCTTCTGGGGTGCAGGGGGGCCCCCCATCGTGCTGCTCACCCCCCTCCCTCCTTCCCTCCCTCCCCCTGCCCAGCGGGGTGATGCTGCGGGGCTCGGGGATCCACTGGGACCTGCGCAAGACCCAGCCCTACGACGTCTACGACCAGGTGGAGTTCGACGTCCCCATCGGCTCCCGGGGCGACTGTTACGACAGGTTGGTGACACCCCAACCTGTGCCATCCTGGGGTGTGTGTGGGGGGGAAACCTCGGTGGGGGTCACACCTCCTCGGTGGGGCCGTGGCTGCCCCACAGGACCCCCCACCACCACCACCACCACGTGGGTCCTGAGCGGCGCGGGGGTCCCGCAGGTACCTGTGCCGGGTGGAGGAGATGCGGCAGTCGCTCCGGATCATCCTCCAGTGCCTCAACAAGATGCCCGAGGGGGAGATCAAAGTGGACGACGCCAAAGTCTCCCCTCCCAAGCGGGCGGAGATGAAGGTAAACACTCTTCCTCACCCTCCCCTGCCCCCCCGGCCGGCGGTGTGTCGGCAGGAAGCGTGGTTTGGTGCGTGGGGACGCTGGCGCCGAGGGTTTTCCAGGGCTCTCTGCCCCCACATCCCGCCCTGGCCACACGTGGGCAAGCAGCTTTGTGCCTGGGGGAGGTCACTGCCTGCTGGAGCCACTCCTGAGCCCCCCCCCGGGGTGTGGGGGGGATCTCCCTGCCCCAAAATCCGCCCTGGGGAAGGGGCTGTGGGGAGGAGCCCCCGCGGTGCCCTTGCTCCTCGCCCCACGTGGCCAGTGGCCGTGTGAATGTGGCCACCACCCCGGTTCCCACGCTGTGTCCCCTGTCACGGGGGTGGGCAGGGGACGGGCAGCCTGTCCTGCCCCCACGGGGCCACCCCCCAGCCCTGACGGTGGCCCCCCCCTCTCTCCGCAGACCTCCATGGAGTCCCTGATCCATCACTTCAAGCTCTACACAGAGGGCTACCAGGTGCCCCCCGGAGCCACCTACACGGCCGTGGAGGCCCCCAAGGTGCCACTTCTCAGGGCGTTACGGGGACCTGTGGCAGGGCGAAGGGTGTCCTGTGCCACCCCTGGGGACATTGTCACCGCCCGGGTGGGCTGTCCTTGTCCCCAGGACTCTGCTCTCACACCGAATGGGGGCTGGGGGCTGGATGCTGCGGACGGGAGACAGCCCCCCAGCCCTCCTAGCAGTGTCCCCGACCCTGTCCTCATGTCCCCAACCCTGTCCCTGTGTCCCCACAGGGTGAATTCGGTGTCTACCTGGTCTCGGACGGCAGTAGCCGGCCCTATCGCTGCAAGATCAAGGCTCCTGGATTTGCCCACCTGGTAGGAGAGACCGGGGTGGCCGGTGGCATCGCCGTCACCGAGCCAGGGCTGGTGGCCGGGGGGGGTTTGGGCTGGTGGGGGGGGCAAACAGAGCCTGGGATGAGCCATCTCTCCAGTGGGCTGGGTTGGGGGTCCGTGGGCCACCCCCTGGGGTCCTTCGTGACCCCCCCCCTGGGGTCCTTCGTGACCCCTTATCTCTCTTCTGATGCCTCTGCCCCAGCGCTGGTTTCCTCTCTCTGCTGATAACTGACCACTTCCCCCCGCTGCGGGGCAGCCCCCACCCCTCCTGGCCCCGTGGCCACCACGGCCCGGCTCCGGAAGCCGTGAGCTGGGTGTACAGCCCTGGGAGGATGAGCTGCTCCCCACGACACACCTTCGCCCCCTCGGCAGGCCTGGGGCTGGGGTGATGGGCTGTGGGAGGGCTCCGGAGTTTTGGGGGGCTGCGGGCTGACAGTTTTGGGGGGGTTCTTTGTGCTCTGCTTCAGGCCGGGCTGGACCGCATGGCGCAGGGCCACATGCTGGCAGACGTGGTGGCCATCATCGGTACGTTCCCTCCCCGGGCCCGGGGGGCTCCTGTGGCTGTTGGGGGGGCTCCTTCCCCATTCTGGGGAGGGGGGGGTGCTGATTGTGCCCTGACCCCTCTCTCTCTCTCCTCGCCCCCCAGGCACGCAGGACATCGTCTTCGGGGAAGTGGATCGGTGATGGGTCACTCCCCCCTCGGCTGCGTGTGCTGCTCCGGGCACGGGGAGCCCCCGCCCCGCGCCCCTTCCTCTTCTGAGTCAAATAAAGACAAAATCGGGTCCTGCCTGTCCTGTGCCTCTGTGTGTGTCCCCCCCAAGCCCTTCTTCCTCCCAGTGAAACCCCGCTCTTCCTCTCTTTCCCACCAGAGCTTCCCTTTCCTGCCGCCACGGCTCCATCCACGCGGGGCGGGGGGGGTGGGGGCTCCTGTGGCCCCCTCCCCGCCTGACCACAGCGTGGGGGGGACGGGTGACAC
>NW_015091650.1:40020-40453 GCF_001431845.1 Calidris pugnax | reverse complement strand
GACCGGGGGGCCGGGGGGGGGGGGGGGCCACGGGGACAGGGGTCTCTGGGGACAGGGGTCCCCTGGGGAGTGGCTGGGTGGGCGAGTGGCCATCGGGCTGGCTCCTTTGAGGGTGTCCTCGTGCCTTTGGGACAAGCTGGAATCTGTCAAAGCCCCCGGGGGGGGGTCACCCCAGGGTGGGTCACGGGGGGGGTCCAGGGATGTCCTGGGGGACGTTGGTGCCACCCAAGACCCCCCCAGACCCCCTGCCCTCGCCTTGGACAATGCCGGGGGGCGATGGAGCCGAGCTCTCGGTGGCCGGGGTGGGTGCAGGATCCGTCCTGGGGCGATGCTGACCCCGGGCCCCCCCTGCACCCCCTTCGACCCTCCCCTTCCCCGGGGGGGGGGGGGGGGGTGGGGGCTCCTGTGGCCCCCTCCCCGCCTGACCACAGCG
>NW_015091650.1:37532-38031 GCF_001431845.1 Calidris pugnax | reverse complement strand
ATCCCCAAACGGGGCAGGAGGGTTTCTGTGACGGTGAGAGCTGGGGACGGGGAGGGGGGCACTGTCTGCCACCAGGGATGGGCCCCCCAGGGGACAGGGACCCCCTGGGGACGGTGGCACCATCTGATGGGGGGGTCAGGGACACCCGTGGGGCTGGGGATGATGGTCCCCGTGGGGCCAGGGACACCCGTGGGGCTGGGGACGGTGGCACCAGCTGCCACGTCTTTCTGGGTGGAGGGGACACTCCCAGGAGGGAAAAACACCATTTTTTTCCCCTGTCTAACCAAAAAGGTGTATTTTGGGGCCAATACCATGGAAATGGCTCCTGTGCCCCCCTCCCCTCCCGGCCCCACAGAGCCCTGGGGGTGGGGGTAGCCCCCAGCACCTTCGGGGTCCTGGGTGAGGGGGTCCTTTCTTGAGATGCAGCCGGCGCCGGGCACCCCCGAGCTGGGGGGGGGACCAGTGGGGCTGAGAAGGGGAGAGCCCCCGGGTGTGGGGG
>NW_015091650.1:32029-36737 GCF_001431845.1 Calidris pugnax | reverse complement strand
TTAGTGGCCCTGGGGTCCCCGGGGTGACACGTCGAGGGACTCCTTGAGACCCCCTGGACCCTGAGCCAAAGGTCCTGGGGCTCAGGCCTGCACACCCCGGGGGGGACACGCTGGGACCCCCAGGACCCCGAGCTCAAACGAGAAAGGGCGACCCCCCCCAGGCCCCCCAGGACCCCCCAGACCCCAACCAAAGACCCCAGGGCTCAGCCCTGCCTGCCCAGGAAGCAGAGGAGACCCCCCCGAACCCCCCTCAAGACCCCCAGGACCCTCAGCCAAGGGCAGTGGGGGCTCAGCCCCAGCCAAGATATGGGGTGCAGCCCCATTGCTGCCCCCCCCAGCCAGCATGGGGGGCTTTCACCCCACCAACCCATCACCCCCCGCCCGGGGGTCACCCACCTGCGCGGCGCCGGAGGTGCCAGCCCACGGCGGCACCGAGCAGGACCAGGAGCAGGAGGGACACGCTGACCCCCGTGGCCACCACTGGGGACAGAGAGGGGACAAACCGGGGTCAGCCCCAGCCCCGGGGGGGGCCAGACCCCAATGTGGGGACCCCAGGGAGGGGACAGATAGAGTGACCCCCCCAAACCTGTGCCCTGCTGCTTCTGTCCCCAGCTTGGGGATGTCACCGAGAGGGCCAGCGCGGGGCTGATGGCCTGGAAGACGCGCTGGGAGCCCAGGCGGTTGGTGGCCACGCAGCGGTAGGTCCCGGCGTGCGCCAGCCCCACGGTCCCCAGGGGGAGGACGGGACCCCTGCCCAGCTCCCGCCCGTCCCGCTGCCAGGAGAAGGCCACGGGCGCCGTGCCCGCCTGCACCGAGCAGGTCAGGTTGAGGCTCTCGCCCGCCAGCACCCGCGGCTCCCTCCTCGCCATCCTGATGGTGACACCGGCCACCGGCACTGCCCGGGAGAGACGGTGCCAGGGTCAGTCCGGTGGCCGTCCCCCACCCCGGGATGGGGCGACGCTTTGGGGACACCGAGGGTCCCGCTCACCCAGGACGGTGACCCCCAGGGACGAGCTGTTGGCCACGGTGACGCCGTTGGTGGCCCGGCAGTGGTAGTGGCCACTGTCCTGCTGCTCCACGGCCCGGAGCTCGTAGCGGGGGCCCGTGGCCAGCGGCGCGGCCGAGCCCAGCCGGTGCCAGGAGAAGGAGATGGGCCCCGTCCCCGTGGCCACCGAGCAGAGCAGCACCAGGCGGTCGCCCTTGGCTAGTTGGCCCGTGGGGGGCTGCGCTGCCAGGGACACCCCCGAGACCGGGACCCCTGTGGGGAGGAGATGGGCAGGGACAGGGGGAACTTGGGAAGGGATGGAGGGGACCCCAAGGAGGGATGGGGGGACCCAGAGAGCGTGGAGGGATCTTAGGGGGGGACCAGGGCACCCCGGGAGGGACAGAAAGACCTGGGGAGGGATGGGGGGACCTGGGGAAGGGTGGGGGGATCCCAGGGAGGGATGGAGAGGGTGGGATGGGGTTCCAGGGAGCGTGGAGGGACCCCAGGGAGGGATGGGGACACTCTGGGAGGGACAGAAAGACCTGGGGAGGGATGGGGGGACCTGGGGAAGGGTGGGGGGAGGGACCCTGGGGAGGGGGGGGGGCTGTGGGGCCCCGGTTCGTCCCCCTCCCTCCCTCCCACTCACTGCGCACGGTGACGGTGACCGGGGCGCTGCGTTTCCGCACGCTGCTCGTCTCCGTCCGCACCTCGCAGGAGTACGTCCCAGAATGGAACAGCTCCAGGGCCGGCAGCCGGAGCTGGGGGGACCTCTGGGGCCCCCCCACATTCACCCCGTTGCGGTAGAAGAGATGCTGGAGCTGGGCGGGGGGCCGCAGGGGGCTGGGGGTGCTGAGGCAGCCCAGGGCCAGGGGTTCTCCCTCGGGGGGCTCAGCTGGGCCCTCCAGGTGCAGCACCGGCTCCGAGAAGAGCTCTGGGGGGGGGGGGGGGGTCTGCACCCCGCAGGGTGGGTGTTGGGGAGCGGGTGCTCACCGTTCACCACCACCGTCACTGGTGATGAGGTCGTGTGCCACCAAAGGCTCTCAGCCTGGCAGCGGTAGCGCCCACGGTGGTGCAGCTGCACGGGGCCCAGGAGCAGCTCGATGTCCCCCTTGATGTCCTTCCTGTGCCCCCCCCGCAGCTCCTGCTGCTCGTGGAAGAACTGCACCTTGGAGAATTTTGATGCACCCCGGCAGCGCAGCCGCAGCTCGTCCCCCTCCAGCAGCGCCTGCGACGGCACCTGCAGCACCAGGAGGTCTGCAAGGGAGGGACGGGGGTCACCGCCGCACGGGGAGGCACGAGGATGCACCGGTGTGCACGGGGATGCAGCCAGGGATGCACAAGGGATGTGCCCAGTGTTCACGGGGAAGCACCGGCGGGCTCCCGTGGCACAGGGATGCACGAGGATGCACCGATGTGCACGGAGGTGCAGCCACGCGCATGAGGGATGCAGGCAGTGATGCACAAGGATGCACTGGTGTGCACAAGGGATGCCCTGGCACGCACGGGGATGTCCCCAGTGTGCACGGGGAGGCACCATTGCACTGGGATGCACTAGGATGCACAGGGATGCAGCCACGTGGATGAGGGACGCACCCCGTGATGCACTAGTGTGCAGGGGGATGCACCGGTGTGCACGGGGAGGGGGTCCCATCACACGAGGGGTTGGACGGAGCCCACCTGGAGCCCAGGGTGGGGGCACCCTCCCTGGCCCTCACCATCTGAGAAGCTCACGGTGAGGGGGGGGCTGATCGTGGCGCCGGGGCTCTGGCAGTGGTAGGTCCCAGCTCTGTAGACCTTGATGCGGTCGTGTCCCTCCGGCCACCAGAGCTTTTCACGGTTGTACCACCACGTGGTGGGTCTGGGCTCACCGGGACCCCGGCAGGTCAGTGTCACCGACTCCCCCTTGGACACCGGCATCCAGGGGGGGTCTGACGTGAGCTGGCTGAGCTGGGTGCCTGCAGGGTGACAGGGGGGGGACACCAGCCTGCCAGGGCCAGCGGGGGACAGGGGGTGTCTGGGGACAGCGGGGCTCGGGGCCAGCGAGGACTCACCAGCGAGGCCGAAGGCTTGGGCTGGAAGGGAGAAGGAGAGAGGGGCTGGGTGGGGGCTGCTGCATGTCCCCCCCCCCCTGCGGGGACACCGGCCCGGGGGGGACGGGATACAGGTGCTGTCCCCAACTGCCCCCGCGGGGACACCCCCACCCCTGGGAAATGGTGCCGAGGACGGTCCCCAGGAGAGCCCAGGGGACATGGCTGCGTCACAGCCGCCCACGCACCGCATCCGTGTGACAGCCCCGGGGCTGGCACGGGGTGTGGGGACACTGCGGCCCCCCCGGGCTGGCACAGGGCACATGGACACCTCTGCTGACCCCACAGCTGCTGGCCCCATGGTCCCATCCCCCTGACCCCATCCCCCTGACCCATCCCCAGGTTTCCGTCCCCACGTCCCCCGTCATTGCCGTGTGCCCAGCCCCACATCCCTGTCCCCACAGCCCCATCCCAATGTCCCCAGCCCCACAGCCCCCACCACGGTGCCAGTCCCCACAATGCCATCCCTGCAGTCCCTGTCCCCAGAGCCCCGTCCCCACGCCTCCATCCCCATGTCCCCATCCCCATGTCCCCATCCTTGCCATGTACCCAGCCCCACAGCCCTGTCCCCACAGCCCTGTCCCCACCGCCTTGTCCCCACGGCCACCCCAGCCACGGCCAGGGGTACAACCCCGTGGGGTGACTCTGCCGGCCCTTGGGACCTCGGGGGACCCCGCAGCCACCCCGCGCTCCTTCCTGGTGGGCCAGCGGGTTCCACCGGGGCTCTGCCACAACCCCAAAGCAGGGAGGGGTCCGGGCAACCATCCCCGTGGCGTCAAGCCCCCTGCCCATCCCCGGTGGCCGGTGGCCGGGCACTCACCCCAGAGGAGCAGTGCCGCGATGCTGGCCATCCCGGGGCTCTGCCGCGCGCTGGCGGGGCCACCAGCCCTTTGCATAGCAGCCATCTGGGGAAAGGGGAAGGAAGCGACTTCCGTGTCCCCGAGGGGTTTGCCCCCTCCCGGGGGACAGAGGGGGGACGTGACAGGTACCCACGAGGGGCAGGTCTGAGGGAGACGCCAACCCCTTCGCCCTGGGGGTCCCCCCGGGCACCAGGACCCTCCAAGGACTCAGGACACAGGGCACAAGTGGCCCCGTGGGTGTCCTGCACCCGTGGGGGGCTGGGACCCCGAGGGCTGGGACCCCGAGGGACTGAGACCCCACGATGCTGGGGCCCATGAGAGTTGGGACCCCAAGGGGCGGGGACCCCAAAACCTGGTTTGCCGTGGGCTGGGTCCCCCAAGAGCTGGGACCTGGAGGGCTGGGACCCAGAGAGCTGGGACCCCCAAAGGGTCTCGGACCCCAAGAACTGACCCCAGGGACTGTGACCCCGAGATCTGGGACCCCAAGGGTCCGGGACCCCCTGAGCTGGGACCCCCCAGACCTGGGACTCCGAGGGGTTGGGACCCCCAACATCTGGAACCCGGAGGGTTGAGACCCCGAGGGTCGGGGACCTCAAAACCTGCCCCCCCCCGCGGGGCGGGACCCCCCCGGAGTTGCCGCCGTCCCCGCCCCGGGCTCTGGCCCCGCCCCGCTCTATGGCCCCGCCCCCTGCGCCACAGCGCCGCCTGGCGGCCGCCCGGGCACACGGCGTCGCTGGGGGGCGGGGCTTGGAGAGGGGGCGTGGCCTCATCGGGGG
>NW_015091650.1:29350-31484 GCF_001431845.1 Calidris pugnax | reverse complement strand
CCGCCTCCGCCGCCCCCCGGGGGGGCCCAGCCCTCGCCCAGCGCCGCCGCCAAGGTGGGGGGCTGCCCCTGCCGCCCTCAGCCCCCCCGGGAGGGGTGGTGGTGGGAGATGGTGGTGGTGGTGACCAGGGGGGTGACCTCCCGTTTCCCACCCCCGCCATCCTGCCCCCCAGGCCTCCCTCTTCGCCTCGCAGGAGCGGTTCTTCCAGGAGCTCTTCGAGGGGGAGCTGGCGTCGCAGGCGGCCGCCGAGTTCGAGCAGGCCATGCAGGAGCTGGCCCGGGAGGAGCCGCTCCTGGTGCAGCAGTTCCAGAAGCTCTCGGAGGCCGCCGGCAGAGTGGGTGAGTGGGTGGCGGTACACCCCCTCCCCGCCTTTCATCTTCCCCCCCGGCACCGCCATGGGGTGTGAAGGAGGTGGGCGAGGGGGCGGCCGCCATCTTGCCCCGGTTGCGCCAGAGCTTCCCCTCTCCCCAGGACGCTGCGTCCCGGTTGAGCCCTCGCCGTGCCGGGAGCCAGCCCGGATCATCGGCCCCCGCAGCCTCGGGGGGGGTGGGATGGGGTGGGATGGGGCGGGATGGGGCTTTGTGGGGGTGGCGGGGGGCTCCCCACTGTGCCAGCTGCTCTCGGTGTGGCCCGGGGCCAGTTGGCACCTCCCCGGCCGTACCGGGGGCTCCCCACACCTTCTTGCTGCCATGGTGGAGCAGGGAGGGGGGAAAATTTGGGGGACACCCTGGTCCTGCAGGTCCCCAGGACCCCCGTTTAGGAGCGGGGTCTCCAAGACATGACCCTGGCCCTTCCTGAGTGGGGTGCTCCGGGGTCCCTGGTGTCTCCTGGACCCCCACCGGTGTCTTCCATCCCCCAACCAGTGTCCCCTACCAGTGTCCCCCTGTCCCCCCACTGGTGTCTCCTGGTCCCCCACCAGTGTCCCTCTGCTCCCCACTGGTATCCCCCCATTCCTCACTGGCCTCTCCTGTCCCCCCACTGGTGTCCGCCATCTCCCCACTGGTGTCTCCCCGTCCCCTACCAGTGTCCCCCTGCTCCCTACTAGCTTCTCCCAGTTCCCCACCGGTGTCCCCCTGTCCCCCTGCCGGTGTCCCCGCATTTCCCACCGTCCCCTCCCGGTCCCCGCAGGCGGTGACGCCGCGTCGCAGCAGGAATTCACCTCCTGCCTGAAGGAGACGCTGAGCGGCCTGGCCAAGAACGCCACTGACCTGCAGGTAGGGGTCCCCTGAGGGGGCGTCCCGTGGGGGTCTCATCCCTCTTCCTCATCCCATCCCGTCCCGTTCGTGATGACGGTGTCCTGGCAGAGCTCTTCGGCCTCGGAGGAGGAGCTGGCGAAGGCGCTGGAGGGCCTGGGGCTGGAGGAGGGCGATGGCGAGGGCAGCGTCCTGCCCGTCATGCGCAGCATCATGCAGAGCCTGCTCTCCAAGGACGTGCTCTACCCCTCGCTCAAGGAGATCACCGAGAAGGTCCGGTGGGTGGTTGGAGGGGGGGATATCTGACAGGGGAACGTGGCGGGGGTCCCGTCTGCCCCCCCGCCGTTCCCCCGCAGTACCCGGAGTGGCTGCAGCGGCACGGGCAGGCGCTGCCGGCCGAGCAGTACGAGCGGTACCGGGCGCAGCACGGTGTCATGGGCCGCATCTGCCAGCAGCTGGAGGACGAGCGGCCGGGCGAGGGAGAGGAGGAGCGGCGGGCGCGCTTCGAGACCCTCCTCGACCTCATGCAGCAGGTGAGGGGAGGGGGACATACCCCCCCACTGGTGACACCCTGAGCCCCTGGTGACACCAGATCTGCTCTGTGACACCCTGACCCCCCCCAGTGACACCCTGACCCCACTGGTGACACTCTGAATCCCCAGTGACACCCTGAGCCCCTGGTGACACCCTGACCTTCTCTGAGACAACCTGACACCCCTGGTGACCCCCTGACCTCCCCAGTGACACCCTGAGTCCCCTGGTGACACCAGACCTGCTCTGTGACACCCTGACCCCCTCGCAGTGACACCCTGAGCCCCCTGGTGACATCCTGAGCCCCTGGTGACACCCTGACCTGCTCTGTGCCACCCTCCCCCAGTGCCACCCTGACCCCCAAAGCCCCCCAGTGCCACCCTGACACCCCTGTCTCCCCCCCAGCTGCA
>NW_015091650.1:14656-27770 GCF_001431845.1 Calidris pugnax | reverse complement strand
CTGGGGGCCGGGCCGAGAGAGGACCTCGGGGGGTGGAAAACAACCCGGTGGGCCCCATAGTCCCCGCGGTGTGCCGGGCCTTTGGGGGCGGCTGGGGGGGCCTCGGTACCCCCGGGGGGGTCATCGGGTACTGGGGGATCCCCGCGCCTTTGGGGGGGGGTTGTTCTGTCCCCATGGGATCCCTGCGCCTTTGGGGGGTCCCTGCTGCCCCCGGGGTGTCCCCGCGCCTTTCAGGGGGGTCTTTGCTGTCCCTGGGAGCTTGTGGGGAGTGTCCTTGCCACCCCCAGGACTGTCCCTGCTGCCCCCGGAGGAACGTTGTGCTTTGAGGGGGGTGTAGGGGTGGGCTCCCTCGCCCCCACGGCTGGTTCCTGTTGCCCGAGGAATCCCTGGGGAAGGGTCTTGGGGATCCTCTCTGCCCCCTTTTGTTCCCAGGGTGCCACCAGTGCCCTTTCAGTGAATACTGGAGGGACCTTTCTGTCTCCAGGCCTGTGCTTATCACCTCTGGTGCCACCATCTCCTTGGGGGGGACACTGAGGGGACCCCTGCCATTCCCAGGGCCATTCCCTGCCATCTCCAGGGGGTTTACCTGCCTCGGGGGGTTGCTGAGGGTCCTCTCCTGCCCCTGAGGCTCCTTCCCTGGTGCCCCCGTGGTTTCACGGTGCCTTTAGGGGAGCCCCGGTGGTCCCTTCCAGCCCTAGAGTATGTCCTATTGCCTTGGTCATGGGAGGGGAGCTCAGCTGAGGGTCCCTCCTGCCCCCTGAAGGTCCAAACCTCGTTGTCCTTTGGCCTTCCTCACCCAATCCCTTCCAGGACAAGTCCCCACTGTCCCCAGGGGGGTCTCTGGGGCAGACGTGGCCGGACCCCACACTGCTGGGCTTTAACCTGTCGTTTCCGTCAGCTGCCAGTGAACCTCCAGCCCCGGCACCGCCGCGCAGGTGAGTGGCCACCCTGGCCCTGGCCGCGCTTGCCTCCTGTCTGTCTGTCCATCCCACAAGCTGCAGAGCTGGAGGTTTGGGCTGCATCTCCCTCGGTCTTTTCTCGATGCTGAATTATTCCTGTTGGGGGCTGCTCACCCCCTCACTCCTGCGGGATTTCTCCTGCAGGCTGGGCTTTCCTCAGCCTCGGGACCACCGATTCCCCCTGGGGAGCCTCTCTCCCGCCGGGTGCTGGGCCGTGCTGCACGCTGAGGCAGCCAGTGCTTGTTAGCTGCAGTTAATTAGGCCCTGTCTGCACTGGGAGCAGGTTCGTGCCGTCCCACGAGGTGCTGGGGGAGCCAGGGCTTTGCCGTGGGATGGTGCGGAAGAGCCGTGGGGAGGTGGGTGCCTCGTCCCCCAGGGAGACGCCGTCGTGCCCAGGATGCTCTGAGATGGGGATTCCAGACCTCCCTGTAATTGCAAGTGGGAAGCTGCTTAATTAGTGTCGTCACTAGGACTGGCCAGGCTCCCAGGTAGATTTGTAATTAAGCAGGGCTCTCCCAGTTGTGGCCCAGTGGTGGGTTTCTGTCCCCGTCCGGCGAACAGGAGGTGCCCGTCTGGCCTCTTCCCCGTGAGGGGCATTTTGGGTGGAAACCTGCTTGTTGCGGGAGGTTTAATTGGGGGGTTTAACCCTCCCGACACCATTTTGGGGGGAAGGAAGGCTCCTCCACGGCGAACAAACGAGGTTGCCTCCCTCCAGGTCCGATGAGAAAACTTTCCTTAAATAGAAGAGGTTGAGCCGAGCCCGACAAAACATGTGCGGGAGGGACCCGCTGTAAACACGGGCACAAGGCCGTGCCGTGGCGTCCTCTGGGCATCCCGGGGCGTCGGGAACCCAGGTGAGGGGCTCTCAGGGGGTCCGAAACGCCCCCCGCTCGCTTCTGGCCCCCTTGCTCCTCTGCTTTATGTAGCCCGAATGCAGCCCGGGTGCCCAGCGCCCGTGTAGCCTGGCTATTCGGCTGTTTATATAGCTATGTAAATATTTTACATTTGAGGATCGTTCAGGGACAGTGCGGCTGCGGGTGCTGCGTTTCCAGCCGTAACGCGGCCGGGCTGGTGATGCCGAGTCCTGCGGGCGCTGCGGAGGGCACCGGGTGCCAGCGGGGACGGATGGTGGGTCTCGGGGGGCAGCGAGGGGACTGTGTCCCGTCGGCTCGTGGCGTTGGAGGTTGGGGTTGCGGCTCGGGATGGAAAGGATCGTCTCCTGGGCGCAGCCGTTGGAGTTGCCGATGGGTGCCGTGCCGGTGTGGGGGTTTGGAGCCTGGCACACGGTGGGCAATGCAGCGGTGTGAGCCCCAGCTCTCTGTGCCATGGGATGGTGAGCCCCGGGTGCTCGCTCGGAGGGTCGAGGCTGCTCCTGCCGCTGTGGGAGGAGGTGGTGGCCCTGCCGCAGCGCTCACAGCCCAAGCCTGGTGGCCGTGGCAGCAGCCAGGAGGCCATGGCATGCAGAGGGATATTTTTAGGGCCCTTGCGAGGGTGCTGGGGAGTCAGGCTCCAAGCATGTGAAGCTGGGAGCACTGATCCTCTCCAGATGTTGACTCCAGGGAGCCGTGAACCCACGTGTCGACTCCTGGGGACGCTCCATGCGGTGCCCTGGAACCGGGCTGGGTTCACTGGCCCTGGCCGTCTGCCTTGAGGCATCTCCTCCTTTGGCAGGGGGACCTGGCCTGGTGGCTCGGTGATGGGCTCAGATCTCCTGGTGAGGGCTCAGGGCTCTCTGCAGGGCTGATGGTGTCCCTGCTCCCTCTGGTCCGCACTGAACAGCGTCCCGTTGCCTCCCTCAGCCGGTGCTCCGTGGTTCGGGGTGATGGAAGCGATGCCTTTGGCACCGTCGGTGTTTCCAGCCACCATTAGCTCGATGGGAGGGTTCCCCCGTGTCCCCCCGCTGCCGGTTTGTCGCTGCCCGAGCCCCCGAGTGCCGATGGCACGCTGTGCCACGCTGTGGGGCTGCCAGTCCTTGCCACGTGAGCGGTTTGGGCGGCTGCGAGCGGAGTTGGTGGGTGTCTGGGGAGGCTGACGCAGAGCTGCGGGAGCCGAGCGCCCATTCCTCAGCACCGGGCACCAGCAGGGGCTGGCACCGTGCTCCCGGCCGCAGGAGATGTCTGGGGAGCCCGGGGTCCCCCAAAATGTCCCTGGTGCTGACAGAAGCCATGTCTGTCCCCGCTGTCCCCTTCGCTGAGGGCTTTTTTTCTCAATTCTCTTAATTTCTCTGTGAGGTGACGGTCCTCCGGCAACGTGGGTGGATGAGACATGAAGTCAGGCTAATTATTTGGTAATGGATTCCTTTCCCCTGAAAGCGTGCTGCTTGTTCCTCACCTTCCTGAAAAGGCTGCCGTGAAAGGGGTATTAATGACAGATCTGAATAGGTAATTTGGCAGAAGAAAATAACTGCTGGGGAGCAAAGTCCAAACCTGTTTCTTTTGTACCTGCCTAGACCTTCCTGGCCCCTTGATTAGTTGTGTGTGGAAGTGGGACGTGTGGAGTGACCTGTTGCTGGGCTTTCCCATCCCGGGCGGTGGGAGTGAAGCTGTAGCTGAGCTGGGTGGTGTTTGGAGCCTGTTCCTGACTCCCCCGGCGTGACGGGAGCAGGACGGCGTTGCCTCCAGATTCCAGCAGTAAATTACAACCAGTCCTGCCCCGGGGGGAGAGGGGTGCTGAGCTCTGGGGCTACTCTCATCCCCCGCTTCCCTTCTCTCTTCCCCCCCTCCGCAGCCTCGCTGGTTTTTACAGTGGTTCTGGCAGTGCTGGACGGGGAATGGTTAAACCTGAAGCTGCAGAAAACACTTTTATCTCTTTCTCCCTGTGCTGCTCCTCTCGATAGGAGCGGCTGGAGCTCGCTGCTGTTTGCAGTTGCATAAACTCAGTTTCCTTACAAACGCTCCTACGCTGCAAGGGCTTTTATCGCCCTTCTGCTGCCCAGGCCCTCCCAAGGCACCCTCTGCAGCCGTTGGCAGCTCCAGAAAGCCCTGTTTTCCTCCTAAATCACCCTTTTCTCAGAGGGCAGCCGTGCCCAGGCTTGGGCTGGCCCTGACAGACCCAGCCTGGGCAGAGCCTTTCGCCTTCTTTGGCTCTTTGGGGCTCTGCTGGTTGCTAATTCCCGACCTAACGAGGATTAGCCTCCAGAGCGTTTGCCGTAATCGGAGTTAATGATGTTCTGGCTTCAGCTTTTCCCCGTGTGTGAACCGGGAACTTTTAGCAGAGTCCCTAACCCTGGTTAAGAGCGAGCAGCTAAACAGAGTATAAAAAAACTCTGGCTAAAAATAGAAGGAAAGTAAAGAACGAGCAAAGCATAAATAAAATGTTAGGGTGTTGTTTTTTTTCCCCCCCCTCCCTCCACCTTGGCAAAACCTCTGCTGTTCGTGACTCTGACGTGTTTTCCTCCTGGTGTAACCCGGTGCCTGGTGCTCTCCCCAAAAGCCACCTGTGGCCACCGGGCAAGCGATGGGCACCGCTGTCCTGGGGGTGTTTGCAGCCCCCGGGGCTGGAGGCAGCTCTGCTCTGTGGCCCCCTGGGAGCCCCCCTGCAGCCGGAGGAGCCAGGGCCACTTTGGATGCCATCCTGCAGCCCGTGCCCCGCCTCCTGCCTCCCAGGCAAGGGCTGGGAAATGCCTGGGAGCCAAAAACATGCTCGGCTTCGGTTTCCCTGTGCTCACGAGGGATTGGTGAACCCCTCCTGTGGAGCAACTGGGAATGCCAGGGAGCTCCTGGCCTCCTCGCCTGGCTCTGCCCTGGTGGAGCTGAGTTTTGGGGATGCCAAAGGCCAAAGCTTGCTCTTGGGGGGGAGCGAGAGGGCTGGCCTGGTGTCCAGAGCTGCTCTCCTGTCTGTGGCGTGGAGAATGGCCCCGTGGCGATGCCGGGAGGGTTTTGTGCGTGGGAAGGTGTTTAAAATCTGCCTCTGGGGTTAAAAAAAACCCTCTTGAGTGTCTTTTAACTGGCAGCCTCGGGGCTGCCGGTGCCAAGAGGTTTCTCAGTTTCTCCTCCCCAGCCACCTTTCCTTGTCCTGCCCCCCTGCCAGCCCCTTCTCCTGCCGTCCCAGCCCCGCTCCTGCCCCTTCTCCTGCCCCTGTGCCGGGCTGGGGATCACCCCTCTCAGTGTGAGAGGTGACACGGGGACTGGGGACTGGGCAGGACGGGCAGTGTGACAGCCACAGATCGGCTTCCTCGTTAAGTTGATGGCATCTGAGCAAATTAGAGATGGAGAAGAGTTCAGGATGGCGGGGATCAGCTGTCACCCGGCCATGGGTGCCATGGAGGAGGCCGAGGGACGTTGCTGTTCCCTCTGCTGATGAGCTTTTGTTGCTGTGCACACTCGAGTGTGTCCCCTGTAGCCACATGGGCACCGCACCCCCCTCTGGCTCTTTCCCTTGGAAAATGGTGCTCTCTGGACCTGCCTGTGACGCTGCAGGTGCCTGTGTGGCTCCACCAACCCAGGGATGGGCCACCACGTCCCCGTCTGGGCAAACTGGCCATGGCGGGGAGGCTCCAGCCCCTGTTCTCTCCCTCTCTCCCATGCAGGGTGAGCGCTCTGGAAGACGCCATGTCGGATAAAGGGAGCAGCATGGAGGGGAAGACGGACATCGTGAACGGTAAGGGTGCCAGCAGGGACCCCTCTCCCTGGGCTGGGGGTCTCCCCTCCTGCTGGGGAGGCTGATGGCATCATCTGCGCCACGCAGGCAGCTTGTCCAGCAGCCCGGAGGAGATGTCAGCCGAGGAAGGACGAGAAACCTCCTCCGGCATCGAGGTGGAGGCCTCCGACCTCAGCCTGAGCCTCACGGGGGACGACGTGGGGCCCAACCGCACCAGCACGGAGAGCCGGGACACGGACACGGAGAGCTCGGGGGAAGAGAAGGACTCTGACAGTATGGACGACACGGGCCACTACTCCATAAACGAGGAGAACCGGGCCCTCGACCGGTCGCACTCGGAGGAGGAAGAAGAGGAGGAGGAAGAGGAAGAGGAGGAGGAGCAGCGGTCCCACCGCCGCGCCCAGCGCAAACGTGCCAACCACGACCAAGACTCCTTGGACAACGAGCAGGCCCTGGAGGACTGGGTGTCCTCGGAGACCACGGCGCTGCCCCAGCCCCGCTGGCAGGCGGTCCATGCCCTGCGGGAGCGGGAGCTGGGCTCCAGCGCCCGCTTTGTCTACGAGGCCTGCGGGGCCAGGGTCTTCGTGCAGCGCTTCCGCCTGCAGCACGGCCTGGAGGGACACACGGGCTGCGTCAACACCCTGCACTTTAACCAGCGCGGCACCTGGCTGGCCAGCGGCAGCGACGACCTCAGAGTGGTGGTGTGGGACTGGGTGAGGAGGCAGCCGGTGCTGGAGTTCGAGAGCGGGCACAAGAGCAACGTCTTCCAGGTGAGGAGGGGGCGGGAAGGGTCCCGGGAGGGCTGGATGTGAGAGATTTCCCTCCCCTCGGTGGGCAGGGACGTGCTCTGGAAGCACCTCATTTCCTCTGGACGATGCTGTGCAGGGAAGGAGGGATGTGTCGTAGAATCGTAGAATTGCCCGGGTTGGGAGGGACCTTTCAGGTCTTCGAGTCCAACCGTCAACCCAATGCTGACCCATGTCCCTCAGCACCGCCTCTGCCTGGCTTTTAAACCCCTCCAGGGATGGTGACACTTCCCTGGGCAGCCTCTTCTGAGGTGTGACAACCCTTTCAGTGTAAAAAATTTTCCCTGATATCCATCCTAAACCTTCCCTGGCGCAACTTGAGGCCGTTTCCTCTTGTCCTGTCGCCTGTTCCTTGGGAGAAGAGACCGACCCCCACCTTTTAACCATGTCGTTAGAGCTAAGGGCAGCGGGGGGAGTCCAGCCCTGGCTGGGGCTGGCGGGGTGAGGTGTCCCCACAGAGGTTCCCCAAACTGAGCTGTGGCCATCGCTGCAGCTCCGGCCCCGGTGAGCAGCGGGTCTGGGAGCTGCCGTGGGCAGGAGCCGTGTCTGGAGGAGCCCGTGCCGTGGTGGGCAGCAGCTCTGTCAGTGCCAGAGGGGCCTGGAGGGCCAGGATCTGCTGCCACCGCGGCACAGATCACACTTGGAGGGTCCACCAGCATCTCCTGGGTCCCGGCTCTCTGTGCTCACGAGGATGATGGTTCAGAGAGCTCAGCCCTTTGAGCCCAGGATTTACAGTCACCACCCACAGATCCAGGGCTCCTTGGGCTCTGCCGGGGGTGCTGCCCCCCATTTCTCTCCTGTTTCACCTCGTTTCCTTCCGTGCTGCCCTGGGGCTGAAAGCCATCCCTCTGCTCACTCTCTTGCAGGCCAAGTTCCTCCCCAACAGCGGCGACTCCACGCTGGCCATGTGTGCCCGGGACGGGCAGGTCCGGGTGGCCGAGCTCTCTGCCACCCAGTGCTGCAAGAACACCAAGCGTGTGGCACAGCACAAAGGAGCCTCGCACAAGGTGAGCCCCGGCCGGCCTGCTGGACCCCCCAAAACACCAGAAATGGTGAAGGCAGGGCCGTTGCCATGGAGAGACCTGTTCTTAGACGCTTCTTTACATCGCTGTCACCTCTGAGGGCGAGGAGGAGGGTCAGGGCACTTGGCCCTGGGTATGGAGGGCTCGGTGCTGCGCTGCCTCCTGTTTGTAGCCGATGATTTTCGGGGAGAAAGGGATCTTGCCACTTTGTTGGGTGAAAAGGGAACCAATGCCCGAGTATTTATCTTCCAGCTGGCCCTAGAACCGGATTCTCCATGCACTTTCCTATCGGCAGGTGAAGATGCTGTAGTCTTCACCATCGACCTGAGACAAGACCGACCCGCCTCGTGAGTATTTCTCTGCCCACTCCTGACTCTGGAGGGAGATCTGGGGTCCCAGAGGGCTCCCCTGCGTCAGGCTTCACTCGACTGCACAGGGATGGGGGTCCCGCTCGGGCCACTGCCTTTTCACAGCCTCTTCAATAGGGAAAAAGTGGGAAAAGAGATATTTTTTTGCTTTTGAGCTGTATTATCTTTCCTGAGGCATGTGGTCGGAGCAGAGCGCTTTTCGGGGCTGTCCATCTCACACAAGGATATGGATATGAATGTTGCTAATTAGACGAGTGTTTTTTTGAACCCTCTTCCTCCCCAGGAAGTGGATGTTGGGGTAGAAAACAGCAATAACAGCCCTTTGCCCGTCCCAGGGCAGGGCTTGGGGTCCTACGCTCCTCCTGCGCCGTGAAGTGGCTGATCTGGCAGCCGCCCGGCGCCCGCGGTGCGCCTGACGCGCTGGTCGCATGAGCGCGATTGCAGTTAATTGAAAAAACAATAATTAGCCAAGCAGCCGGGTGGTGCGTGCTGGATCCTCACCCGTATCGCCCGGCGGATCTGTCGTTTCTGACGAGCTTCCAAAATAAATCCGCGGCGGGTGTTGGAGCAGACGCCAGGGTTTGCTATCACGGTACTTTTCCGACGTAGCAGCGTATTATTTTGAAGATGATCCTGCTTAAAGCCCGGGGCTTCGGCGCTCGTCTCCCCGTGGCTGGGTTTTATTTGTGTGCGCGAGGGCTTTTGTCGACGAGCCTTGAACCCATCTGTTTCATAACCAGGGCAAAAACTGCCAGGGCATTTCCAAACAGACGCCTTTAATCCCCACATCCCCGTTTCCCCCCATCCCTTTTTTGGGTGGGTTTGGAGAGGAATCAGTCGGTCAGTGGGTCTGTCCCCCCTCCCTGTTTGGGTTTGGTGCTGGGGGGGGATTGTCACCTCGGGAGCGTGACACAGCTCCGGAGGCAGGGCTTGCAGGCAGACCGTAGGCAGCTCCCGTCCCTCATTAAGCCGAACGGTATAATTAGAAGAAAAGACGAGCTTTTTGAGCTGGCTGTTCCTTCTCGACGATGCTGCCTCAGTTTGTGTTCACGGCTGCAAAAGCCCGAAATATTGAGCTCCTGGGGGAGGGGGGATGGTGTGTGTGTGTGTGTCGGATTTCGTTAAATCTGGGTTTTATTACAGCGAGACGGGTGGGGAAAAATAACAGCAGAGCGTGTTCTGCTCGGGAGTTAATCCCATTCTGCCCCCACTGCTGTCTGTCCGGGCCCCGAGACCCCTCAGTTTTGGGGGGAAGGTGCCAGGGGATGATTTCACTCCGCGCCACAGACGGAACATGTGCTGGCTTCAGCTGGGAGGCTGAAAGAGCCGGGGTTTGGGCTTTTTTTTTTTGTGTTGTTGTTGGTGTTGTTTTTTTTTCTGGGAGTGAGTAAGAGACTCTCGCAGCTCCTGCTTTTCCCATCTGGACCCTGTTTTGAATTGGAGGTGGATTTTTTTTTTTTCTGTTGTTGTTGTTGTTATTATTTTTCCTTGTTTCTCAAAGGAAACTGGTGGTGACCAAGGAGAAGGAGAAGAAGGTGGGTCTGTACACCATCTATGTCAACCCAGCCAACACCTACCAGTTTGCTGTGGGAGGCAGAGATCAGTTTGTCAGGTGAGTCTGTGCCGGGGGCCCAGACTGAGCCCCCAAAACGACCTCAAATGTCCCCGTGGGGGCTGAAGGTCCCCCCTGAGCTCTGATGTCCCCCCCAGAAACGCCTGTGGCTTCAATCACTCGGTCCTCCACAGCCTGTTCTCCCGTAACAGCAGGAACACCGGGGGGATTAATGGAGGATTTGGATCCTTTGGGGTTTAGCTCTGGGATCCAGATCTCCAGGAGCTTGGAGATCCCTCCCTTGGGAGCTGGCGATGCCCTTAACAGGGTCCCCCCCCTCGGGCAGTGCCCAGGGGGTAGCAGAGGGGGGATTAAGGATTGGGAATGGCTCGGTTTCAGCAGGACTGAGCTCCTTGGGTGATAAACGCAGCCCCCCAGCCTTCAAAACACTGGGGGGCAGCCCCCGGTGTGGGCTGGGGCTGTGTCCGTGTGTCTGTCCCCTCGGCTCCCCGCACAGCCCCCCTGAAGCTGGGGGATTTTGGGGTGCAGCTCCTGTGGCCACCAAACCCGCCCAATTCCCGGCTCCTGAGGGAGCGGGGGGGGGATGCCGCAGCCCCCCGCCGGCACGGCTGGCACGGCGGTGGCTCCCGCAGCGCCAGCACCCGGTGTCTGGCATCTCCTGGGGTGCCAGGCGTGTGAGCACCGCACACGTGGGCTCGCAGACTGCTCACACTCAGTAGCCCTGGTGGCTCCCAGAGAGCCCAGATGGTCTCCCAAAGCGCAGCCTCCCCCCTTTCCCCATCTCCGCTGCTCTCAGGGTCCAGGCGCCTCCTCTCCCCCAGTCTCCCCAGCTCTGGGGGTCTCCTGGTGGGCTCCTGCATTGGGGAGGAGGTTGGGGACCCCCAGGAGCCAGGGGACAAGCGCGGTGGTGGCCACCCCCAGCCCTTTCCGAGCAGCCTTGGGGCTGACAGAGCCCCACGCGCGGGTGGTGGCCTGTGCACACACAGGCTCTGACGTTGTCACACGCCACCGACCTGATGAGAGGTGACATTAAGCTGCTTTGGCCAAGGCTTGGGCCGCTCCGGGGTGGGTTGTGGCTCCGGCGGTGGCACGGCGTGGTGGGGGACAACGCCAAACGCCCCCCTCTTCCTCCCCCAGGATTTACGACCAGCGGAAAATAGACGAGAACGAGAACAACGGGGTGCTGAAGAAGTTCTGCCCCCACCACTTGGTAAGTGGCTCCATGTGGGGGTCTCTCCTCTGCAGGGACATGGCGGGGGGACCGGTGGAGGACATCCCATGGTGGCCACTAGCTCTCGGCTTCTGGCGTGGGTGGGCAACAGCCCTGCAGCTCCGAGCACGGAGTGGGAAAACCTGGGGGGCAACTGCATCCGCCGTGGGGCAAGTGACAGGCAGCCACGTCCCCTGCCCATGCCAGCCTTGCCACGGGGCCACCACTCACCCCGTTCCCGTAGCCGGGCCGGTGCTGGGTGCAGGGAGAGCCGGGCCGGGCCCTGGACAGGACTCATAGCCCGGATCTGTGGAGTGTTCCCTCGGGAGCCCGGCCTGGGAGCGGCCGAGCAGCGAGAGCCGGCCAAGTCCTCGCAGGCTTCCTGCCTGGAAAACCGCTCCGGAGCCCCGGCAAACCGCCCGCGCTTTGGTGTTTTAATGATTTGACCCAAATCTTCCGCTGTCCGTGAAGCCCCGTTGTGGCGTGGGAGGAGGCAGGGATTTTTTTTTTGTGGTCGGAGTGTTAGGGCTCGTGCGGAGCCGTCACTGGTGTGGTGAGCTGCGTGCGGGCTCAGCGCGGCGGGCGGGGATGGAGGGGGCTCTCCGTGCTTCCCCCAGGTGAACAGCGAGTCCAAAGCCAACATCACCTGCCTCGTCTACAGCCACGACGGCTCGGGTGAGTCACTGGTGGCCCAAGGGGGTCAGTGGTGGGTGGTGGGGCTGCGGGGACACCCCCCCAGCAGGGGGACCACCCCCCCGTGCCCCCTAACGCCCATCTCCATCCCACCCCAGAGCTCTTGGCCAGCTACAACGACGAAGACATCTATCTCTTCAACTCCGCACACAGCGACGGCGCCGAGTACATCAAGAGATACAAGGGACACCGCAATAATGCCACTGGTGAGGACGCCCCCCGCTGCAGGGGGGTCGGGGGGGTCTCCCCAGCTCACCGTCGGGCTCCCACCGCCACCCCGTCCCCTTCCCCGCGTCCCAGCTTGCCCCGGCCTCCCCCTCCTTTCACCCACCCCCAGGCTTGGGGAGCTGGGGGGTGTCCCCAGAGCAACCTGGAAAGAATAATCGCCTGCTTTGAGCTGATTTCTGGCGTTTTCATCTCCCTCTCCCAGACCCCGAGCCCAAACCCCGGGGCTGGCAAAGAACGGGCCGTTCTGTGCCCGGGGACGGAAGGGATCCCCGCGGTCACCCGGGAAACAGGAGGGGAATGGGTGGCTCCTGACGGCCCCGGGGGGGGGCTGCTGCTTTCTCTCCTTTTGCAGTGAAAGGCGTCAATTTTTATGGCCCGAAAAGCGAGTTTGTGGTGAGCGGCAGCGACTGCGGCCACATCTTCCTGTGGGAGAAATCCTCCTGCCAGATCGTGCAGTTCATGGAGGGCGACAAGGGAGGGGTGGTGAGTCCCCGCGCCGTCCCCGGCCCCTGCCACCTGCAACTGCCACCACTTTTCATGGGGTTTTTTTCTGCCAAAACCCCGACAGGGAACCCGCGGGTGCCCCAGCGTGGGCTGCTCAGGGCCATTCCTCCCCAGGGGGGCTGGTGGGGGCCATGGTGCCTCCAGGGTCTTCTGGGGTGTGAAATCCCACGGGGATGTCACCGAAGGAGGGCTGGGACCTCAGAGTGGCTTCTGTCCGTGATGGGGACAGCCCCCTCCCCTTTCCCCTTCGGGGGGGGTCTGTGGGGAGACTGGGGCTCCCCGCTGGCCCTGCAGCTGCGTCCCCAGCCCTCACATCCAGGAAGGGGACGCAGCTGCACCGGGGACGGTCCCACATCCCATTTCCCAGGCTCTGCCCAACGGCAGTCGGGTCCCGTGGCCACTGCTGGGGGGGCAGGGGGGGTCCGTGGCCTGCTTTGGGCTCGGTCTCACGCACCCCCAAGGCCATCGGTGCCTGTCCCCAACGGGCACGGGGCTGGGGGGGGACGGGGAGCACTGGTGGCACCCCCAGCTCCTGGGACAGGGCAGGCTTTGGGTCATGGGGAGGGGGATGGTGGGTTTTGGGTCACAGGGAGGGGAGGGCAGGTTTTGGGGACACACACACACACACAGGTCCCTCGCTGGCATGGGGACGGGGGGGGCAGAGCCGGTCCCCGTTGTCCCTCTCCTCCCCCGGCCCCACAGTCGCCTTTTGTCTGGGTGGCCGTGGCTCCCTGCCAGCTCCTGGTGGCCACTGGCACCACCACCCCCGGCTGGCAGAGCCACTGTGGGGCTGGGCTGGCCCGGGGACCCCCCTGCAACAGCCAAAACCAGCCCAGGGACCCCCCCAAACAGCCGAATCTGGGCTTCAGCCCCCTGGGAGGTACGAGCCCCCTCTCCTTTTGCCTTGGGGCTCCCCACTTTCATTGCACCCCTGGGCTGTGGGTGCCCCGTGAATGACTTGGGGGGGCACCCCCAATTTTGGGCCTTGCCCCCCTCCCCCCATATTCCCACAGCTGGAGTGTGGGGACATCCCATGGGACACCCAACAAGGTCTCCCCATCTCCCTTAACCCTTTGAGACCCTGACCCGAGGCCAGGGTGATGGGCTGGGAGGGAGGGGACACCTTCTAGGTGCCAGAGTTGACACCCCCCC
>NW_015091650.1:9776-11089 GCF_001431845.1 Calidris pugnax | reverse complement strand
GGGGGGGGTGTCCCTGTCCCAGGGGTGGGGGGGGCTCACCCTTGTACTTCTTGGCGCTGGGGATGCGGGTGAGCTTGGTGTCCACCTCGTCCTCCTCGGAGATCTTGAGGACCTGGGTGCGGTACTGCACCACCATGGTCAGCAGGTCGGGGCGGCGCGAGATCTCGAAGATGTGCTCGATGTAGGACAGGTTGTCTGCGGGGACGGGGACAGGATGGGGACAGGGACAGGACGGGGACGGGGACGCGTGTCAGGCCACCCGCGCTGCTTTCCAAAGGGTGCCCCAGGACAGGGACAGGGGACGGGGACGGGTGGCACAGGGGGAGACCGGGAGAAGGGACAGGAGCCGGGGACAAGGAGCAGGGCAGGGTTGGGGAGCAGGACAGGGGACAATAATCCCAGGGGATGGGGACAGAGGACAGGAAGAAGGGCTGGGATGGGGACCAGAGCGGTGGCAGGGTCCAGGGAGGGGACCAAGGCAGGTGACAGAGAGAGGGGACAAGGCCAACAGCAGGTGACAGAGATGAGGAGCAGGGACAGGGATGGGGGAAGGAGCCAGAGCGGGGACCAGGAGAGGGGACAGGGATCAGGCAGGGGGACAAGGGACTGGGAGGGGGATCGGGAGAGGTGACAAGCCTGGGGGACAGGGATGGGACCAAACTCCAGGGGCGAGTGACAGGGATGGGGATCAGGAGAAGGGACAGGGACTGGGACAGCGACCAGGGGATGGATCAGGATGGGGACCAGGGAAGGAGACGGAGGAGCAGGATGGGGACAGGGACCAGGGGACAGGGATGGGACCAGATCCCAGGGGCGAGTGACAGGGACAGGGATCAGGAGAAGGGACAGGGACTGGGGGATGATGGATCAGGATGGGGAGCAGGAAAGGAGACAGGGGACCAGGATGGGGACAGGGACCAGGGGACAGGGGCAGGTGACGGGGATCAGGAGAAGGGACAGGGACCAGGGGATCAGGATGGGGACAGGGATGGGACCAGATCCCAGGGGCAGGTGATGGAGACTGGGATAGGGACCAGGGGATGGATCAGAATGGGGACCAGGGAAGGAGACAGAGGAGCAAGATGGGGACCAGGATGGGGACAGGGACCAGGGGACAGGGGCAGGTGATGGGGATGGGGATCAGCAGAGGGGACAAGGACCAGGACAGGGACCGGGGAATGAGGATGGGGAGCAGGAGATGAGACAGAGGAGCAGGATGGGGACCAGGATGGGGACGGAGCAGGACGGGGGCAGCAGGCAGGGCTGGGGGACAGGGGAGGGACAGGGACGGGGACGGGGGGTGCCAGGGGCAC
>NW_015091650.1:0-1283 GCF_001431845.1 Calidris pugnax | reverse complement strand
GGGGGGGGTGTCCCTGTCCCAGGGGTGGGGGGGGCTCACCCTTGTACTTCTTGGCGCTGGGGATGCGGGTGAGCTTGGTGTCCACCTCGTCCTCCTCGGAGATCTTGAGGACCTGGGTGCGGTACTGCACCACCATGGTCAGCAGGTCGGGGCGGCGCGAGATCTCGAAGATGTGCTCGATGTAGGACAGGTTGTCTGCGGGGACGGGGACAGGATGGGGACAGGGACAGGACGGGGACGGGGACGCGTGTCAGGCCACCCGCGCTGCTTTCCAAAGGGTGCCCCAGGACAGGGACAGGGGACGGGGACGGGTGGCACAGGGGGAGACCGGGAGAAGGGACAGGAGCCGGGGACAAGGAGCAGGGCAGGGTTGGGGAGCAGGACAGGGGACAATAATCCCAGGGGATGGGGACAGAGGACAGGAAGAAGGGCTGGGATGGGGACCAGAGCGGTGGCAGGGTCCAGGGAGGGGACCAAGGCAGGTGACAGAGAGAGGGGACAAGGCCAACAGCAGGTGACAGAGATGAGGAGCAGGGACAGGGATGGGGGAAGGAGCCAGAGCGGGGACCAGGAGAGGGGACAGGGATCAGGCAGGGGGACAAGGGACTGGGAGGGGGATCGGGAGAGGTGACAAGCCTGGGGGACAGGGATGGGACCAAACTCCAGGGGCGAGTGACAGGGATGGGGATCAGGAGAAGGGACAGGGACTGGGACAGCGACCAGGGGATGGATCAGGATGGGGACCAGGGAAGGAGACGGAGGAGCAGGATGGGGACAGGGACCAGGGGACAGGGATGGGACCAGATCCCAGGGGCGAGTGACAGGGACAGGGATCAGGAGAAGGGACAGGGACTGGGGGATGATGGATCAGGATGGGGAGCAGGAAAGGAGACAGGGGACCAGGATGGGGACAGGGACCAGGGGACAGGGGCAGGTGACGGGGATCAGGAGAAGGGACAGGGACCAGGGGATCAGGATGGGGACAGGGATGGGACCAGATCCCAGGGGCAGGTGATGGAGACTGGGATAGGGACCAGGGGATGGATCAGAATGGGGACCAGGGAAGGAGACAGAGGAGCAAGATGGGGACCAGGATGGGGACAGGGACCAGGGGACAGGGGCAGGTGATGGGGATGGGGATCAGCAGAGGGGACAAGGACCAGGACAGGGACCGGGGAATGAGGATGGGGAGCAGGAGATGAGACAGAGGAGCAGGATGGGGACCAGGATGGGGACGGAGCAGGACGGGGGCAGCAGGCAGGGCTGGGGGACAGGGGAGGGAC
>NW_015091649.1:0-1284 GCF_001431845.1 Calidris pugnax | reverse complement strand
GACATGGCTGGGACATGGAAGGGACACGGGTGGGACATGGAAGGAACATGGCTGGGACATGGAAGGGACATGGAAGGGACATGGAAGGGACATGGAAGGGACATGGAAAGGACATGGAAGGGACACGGCTGCAACATGGAAGGGACATGGAAGGGACATGGAGGGGACATGGAAGGGACATGGAAGGGACACAGAAGGGACATGGAAGGGACATGGAAGGGACATGGAAAGGACATGGAAGGGACATGGAAGGGACATGGAAAGGACACAGAAGGGACATGGAAGGGACATGGAAGGGCCATGGCTGGGACATGGAAGGGACATGGAAGGGACATGGAAAGGACATGGCTGGGACACGGAAGGGACATGGAAGGGACACAGAAGGGACATGGTAAGGACATGGAAGGGACACGGAAGGGACATGGAAAGGATACAGCAGGGACATGGAAGGGACATGGAAGGGACATGGAAGGGACATGGAAGGGACATGGAAGGGACATGGCTGGGACACGACTGGGACATGGAAGGAACATGGAGGGGACATGGAAGGGACACAGAAGGGATGTGGAAGGGACATGGAAAGGACACGGCTGGGACATGGAAGGGACATGGAAGGGACATGGAAAAGACATGGCTGGGACATGGAAGGGACATGGAAGTGACACGGCTGGGACACGACTAGGACATGGAAGGAACATGGAGGGGACAGGGCAGAGACACGGAAGGGACGTGGAAGGGACATGGAAGGAACATGGAAGGGACATGGAAGGAACATGGAGGGGACGTGGAAGGGACACGGCAGGGACACGGAAGGGACATGGAGGGGACATGGAAGGCACATGGAAAGAACATGGAAGGGACACGGCTGGGACACGGCAGGGACATGGAAGGGACATGGAAAGGACACGGCTGGGACACGGAAGGGACATGGAAGGAACATGGAAGGGACATGGAAGGGACATGGAAAGGACATGGCTGGGACATGGAAAGGACACGGCTGGGACACGGAAGGGACACGGAAGGGACACCGAAGGGACATGGCAGGGACATGGAAGGGACACGGAAGGGACATGGCAGGGACATGGAAGGGACACGGAAGGGACATGGCAGGGACACGGAAGGGACATGGAAAGGACACGGGTGGGACATGGCTGGGACACGGGTGGGGACACACGTGGCGTGTCCTGGGTGACACGTTTGCACACGCGTGGCGTGTTGCGGGTGACACACGTGCAGGGTGACACACTCACACCCGGGTGGCACCTCCTCTGCCCCCTCCCGTGT
>NW_015091648.1:0-1609 GCF_001431845.1 Calidris pugnax | reverse complement strand
GGAGGAGGAGGAGGAGGAAGAGGAGGGAGACCCAGGCACCCCCCGACACCCCAAGAATCACAGAGCCCTGAGCCCTTCCTCCCAGGGTGAGCGCCTCGCAGCCACACCACGGGCTCTGCTGATGAGTGGGGAATCAGCTGGTTCACCAACAAGGAGGAGGAGGAGGAGGAGGAGGAGGAGGAAGGAGGAGAAAAGAGTAGGAGAAAGAAGAAAAGGAAGAGGAGAAGGAGGAGGGAGAAGGAGGAAGATGAGAAGGAAGAGGAGGAGGAGGGAGAGGAGGAAGAAGAAGAGGAGGAGGGAGGAGGAGAAAGAAGAGGAGGACGTAGAAGGGGGAAGAAGCAGAAGGAGGAAGAGGAGGAGGAAGAAAAAAAGGAGGAGGAGGGAGAAGGAGGAGGAGGAGGAAGAATAAGAGGAAGAAGAGAAGGAAGAGGAGAAGAAAGAAGAGGAGGAGGAGAAGAATAAAGAGGAGGGACAAGGAGGAGGAGGAAGAAGAGAAGGAGGAAGAAGAGAAGGAGGAAGAAGAGAAGGAGGAGGAGAAGGATAAAGAGGAGGGAGAAGGAGGAGGAGGAAGAGGAGGGACAAGGAGGAGGAGGAAGAGGAAGAAGGGGAGGAGGAGGAAGAAAAGGAGGAGGAGGATGAAGAAGAGGACGAGGGGGAGGAGGAGGAGAAGGAGGAGGAAGAAGGAGGTGAAGGAGGAAGAGTAGGAGGAAGAAGAGGAGGAGGAGGAGGAGAAGGTGAAAGAAGAGGAGGAAGAAGAAGAGAAGGAAGAGGAGGAGGAGAAAGAAGAGGAGAAAGAAGAAAAGGAGGAGAGAGAAGGAGAAGGAAGAAGAGAAGGAGGAGGAGGAAGAAGGAGGAGAAAGAAGAGTAAGAGGAAGAAGAAAAGAAGGAGGAGAAGGAGGAGGAAGAGGAGGAGGAAGAGGGAGAAGGAGAATGGGGAAGAGTAGGAGGAAGAAGAGGAGGAGGAGAAGGATGAGGGAGAAGGAGGTGGAGGAGGAAGAAGAGGTGGAGGAGGGAGAGGAGGAGAAAGAAGAGCAGGAGGAAGAAGAAAAGGAGGAGGAGAAGGAGGAGGGAGAAGGAGGTGAAGGAGGAAGAGGAGGAGGAAGAAGAGGAGGAGGAGGTGAAGGAGGAAGAGGAGGAGGAAGAAGAGGAGGAGGAGGAGAAGGAGAAAGAAGAGGAGGAAGAAGAAAAGGAGGAGGGAGAAGAAGGAAGAAGAGAAAGAAGAGTAAGAGGAAGAAGAAAAGAAGGAGGAGAAGGAGGAGGAAGAGGAGGAGGAAGAGGGAGAAGGAGAATGGGGAAGAGTAGGAGGAAGAAGAGGAGGAGGAGAAGGATGAGGGAGAAGGAGGTGGAGGAGGAAGAAGAGGTGGAGGAGGGAGAGGAGGAGAAAGAAGAGCAGGAGGAAGAAGAAAAGGAGGAGGAGAAGGAGGAGGGAGAAGGTGGTGGAGGAGGAAGAGTAGGAGGAAGAAGGAAGAGAAAGAAGAGTAGGAGGAAGAAGAGAAGGAAGAGGAGGAGGAGAAAGAAGAGAAGGAGAATGAGGAGGAGAAGGAGAAAGAAGAGGAGGGAGGAAGAGGAGAAAGAAGAGTAGGAGGAAGAAGAGGAGGAGAAGGAGGAG
>NW_015091647.1:1334-1987 GCF_001431845.1 Calidris pugnax | reverse complement strand
ACTCACAACTCAATTAAGGTGGAGATACTTGTCCACCGCGGGTGCTCGTCTACACCATGGACGGGATGTGAAGGTCCCCCTGGGCTGCGGTGACCATGGGATGGTGGAGCTTGGGATGCTGAGGAGAAGGGGGGTGACAAGCAAGGTCAGGAGAGCAATTTGAGTTCTTCAAAGCTGTGCTTGGAAGAATCCTTTGGGATAAGGTCCTGGAGGGAAGGGTGTTTCCAAAATGGGTTTCCTTGGGTTTTCTTTCTCTTCCAGCTCGTGGGTGGGTGGGGGACAGAAGGCAGCAGAAGGTGGCACTGGCTCAAACCCCCGGTTTGCTCTGGTCTCTTCTCACAGCAAACCCGTTTGAGGGGGTGAAGTCACTCTTGGCCAAGTTCTCCTGCGCAGGTCTTCAAAGGCAACTGCTTGATGTTCAGGGGTGAGCTCCTCCAAGGATCCTGGCCAGTATCAGCTGTAGTGTGGCCAGCAGGACTGGGGCAGTGACCGTCCCCCTGGACTGGGCACTGGTGAGGCCCCACCTGGAGGCCTGGGTCCAGTTTTGGGCCCCTCACGACAGGAGGAGGACAAAGAGCTCCTGGTCCAACTCAGCCCCAAAGGGAAGGGAAGATGGAAGGGACAACGGTGACCAGGAGGAACCAGGAGACCCC
>NW_015091647.1:0-760 GCF_001431845.1 Calidris pugnax | reverse complement strand
ACCACTTCTCTATCCTTAGGCACTGGCACCCCCCGTGCCCCCTTTTTTTGGCATCGAGACTCACCCCTCCTTTCACCCCTCTCCATCCTTGGCCCCTGGGACCCCCCTGGAACCCCTTTTCCCGGCCACCGGGACCCCCCTGTACCCACTTTCCTGAGCACTGGTGTCCCTTTCCCGGGCACCAGGAACCCCCCCTTGACCACTTCTCCCTCCTTAGGCACTTGCACCCCCCTGTACCCCCTTTTTCTTTGCACCGGGACCCTTCCCCTTCCTTCATCCTCCTCCATGCTTGGCCCCCGGGACCCCCTGGGCAGCGGGAACCCCGTCTTTGATCTGCCTCCATCCCTGGGCACTGGGACCCCCCTGTACACCTTTCTTGGCACCGGGACACCTCCCTCCCCCCAGCCCCGGCCACCGGTGGTGCAATTCCGGGCACTGGGAACCCCCCCCCCCTTGTCTCCGTCTGTGTCCTTGGGCACTCCTGTACCCCCTTTTCTTGGCAGCGGGACTCACCCCCCATTTTACCCCACTCCATCCTTGGCCCGTGGGACCCCCCTGGACACCCATTCCCTGGGCACTGAGACACCCCCCTTGATCTTCCTCCATCCCTGGGCACCAGGACCCACTTGTACCCCCTTTTCTTGGCACCCGGACACCCTCCCTCTCACCCCCCTTCACCCTCCTCCATCCCTGGCCACCGGGACCCCCCTGTACCCCCTTTTCTTGGCACCAGGACACCTGCCCCTTTCACCCCTCTTAC
>NW_015091646.1:0-2008 GCF_001431845.1 Calidris pugnax | reverse complement strand
CTATGGGGCTGGGACCCACTTCTATGGGGTGAGACCCACAGAATTGGGACTTAGACCCATATATATGGGGCCGGGACCCACACTTAGGGGTCTGGGACCCCATTTATGGGGCAGGACCCACATCTATGGGAATGGGACCCACTTATGGGGGGTGAGACCCACATCTATGGGGCTGGGACCCACATATATGGGGCTGGGACTCACACTTAGGGGTCTGGGACCCACACTTGGGGGGCTGGGGACCCACTTATAGGGGGTAGGATCCACTTCTATGGGGCTGGGACCCATATATGGGGGGTGGGACCCACTTATGGGGCAGGGACCCACACTTGGGGGGCAGAGACCCACTTAAGGGCATCTAAGACCCACATCTATGGGGCAGGAACACAAATCTATGGGGCTGGGACCCACATATGGGGGCTGGGACCCACATCTATGGGGCTGGGACCCACATCTATGGGGCTGGGACCCACTTATGGGGCTGGGACCCACATCTATGGGGCAGGGACCCGGATCTATGGGGCAGGACCCACCTTTCCGGGCCTCCCCCGGTACTTGGCCACTTGATGTGGGTCGAACTGGGCGAAGGTGTGGGTCAGGGCGTCCCGCAGGGCGCGGGGGAGGGGCGCCAGGACCCCCGGCTGCCCCACAATGCTCTGGGGGGAGAGGGGGAGGGGGCTGGGACCCACATCTATGGGGCTGGGACCCACTTATGGGGGGTGAGACCCCCATCTATGGGGCTGAGACCCACAGAATTGGGGTTTAGACCCATATATATGGGGCTGGGACCCACACTTAGGGGTCTGAGACCCACATCTATGGGGTGAGACCCACAGAATTGGGGCTTAGACCCATATATATGGGGCTGAGACCCACATATGGGGGTTGGAACCCACATCTATGGGGCTGAGACCCACATCTATGGGGCTGAGACCCACATCTATGGGGCTGAGACCCACATCTATGGGGCTGAGACCCACATCTATGGGGCTGAGACCCACATCTATGGGGCTGAGACCCACATCTATGGGGCTGAGACCCACATCTATGGGGCTGAGACCCACATCTATGGGGCTGGGACCCACATCTATGGGGTGAGACCCACAGAATTGGGGCTTAGACCCATATATATGGGGCTGAGACCCACATATGGGGGTTGGAACCCACATCTATGGGGCTGAGACCCACATCTATGGGGCTGAGACCCACATATGGAGGGTGAGACCCACACTTGGGGGTCCAGGAACCATATTTATGGGGCTGGGACCCACATATGGGGGGTGAGACCCCCATCTATGGGGCTGGGACCCACAGAACTGGGGCTTAGACCCACATTTAGGGGTCTGGGACCCACATATGGGGGGTGAGACCCACATCTATGGGGCTGGGACCCACATATAGGGGGTGGGACCCACATATAGGGGGTGAAACCCACACTTATGGGTCTGAGACCCACACTTGGGGGTCTGGGACCCACATATGGGGGGTGAGACCCCCATCTATGGGGCTGGGACCCACATATAGGGGGTGGGACCCACATTTAGGGGTCTGGGACCCACATATGGGGGGTGAGACCCACATCTATGGGGCTGGGACCCACACTTAGGGGTCTAGGACCCACATATGGGGCACTGAGACCCACATATGGGGGGTGGGACCCACATCTATGGGGCTGGGACCCACATCTATGGGCTGAGACCCACAGAATTGGGGCTGAGACCCACAGAATTGGGGCTGAGACCCACATCTATGGGGCTGGGACCCACATATGGGGGGGTGAGACCCACTTATGGGGCTGGGACCCACATCTATGGGGCAGGCCCCACCTGGTAGTAGCGGGGGACGTCGGTCCAGTCGCGGGGGAGGCGGACGATGCCCCCCAAGTAGCGTCGGACGTGGGGCCGGCAGTGGGGCAGGGCGGCCGCCAGCGCCCCCAGGAAACACCCCACGGCGCGAAGGCCCAGGGCCCGGCGGGCGAAGAGAGCAACCTGTGGGGCAGGGACCCACA
>NW_015091645.1:3108-7082 GCF_001431845.1 Calidris pugnax | reverse complement strand
GTGGCCCTGGGACCAGTAGAAACCAGTATAAACCAGTACAGACCAGTACAGACCGGTACAGACCAGTACAACCCACCCCAAACCAGTAAAAACCCAATGAAACCCCACGTTAACCAGAATAAACCACCCATCCCAGAACAATCCTCTCTCTCCAGGTGGTCTACTGACCAGTATGGACCAGTATAGACCAGTATAGATTGGTATGGACCAGTACAAACCAGTATAGACCAGTAAGGACCAGTACGGACCAGTACAAGCCGCCCCCAACCAGTAAAAACCCAACAAAACCCCATGTTAACCAGAATAAACCACCCATCCCAGAACAATCTGCTCTCTCAAGGTGGTTCAGACACCAGTATAGACCAGTATGGACCAGTATGGACCAGTAGGGACCACTACAGACCACTATGGGCCAGTAGACCAGTATAGACCAGTATAGATTGGTATGGACCAGTACAAACCAGTATAGACCAGTAAGGACCAGTACGGACCAGTACAAGCCGCCCCCAACCAGTAAAAACCCAACAAAACCCCATGTTAACCAGAATAAACCACCCATCCCAGAACAATCTGCTCTCTCAAGGTGGTTCAGACACCAGTATAGACCAGTATGGACCAGTAGGGACCAGTAGGGACCACTACAGACCACTATGGGCCAGTAGGGACCAGTACGGACCAGTACAACCCACCCCAAACCAGTAAAAATCCAACCAAACCCCACATTAACCAGAATAAACCACCCATCCCAGAACAACTCCCTTCCTCCAGGTGGTCCAGACACCAGTATAGACCAGTACGGACCAGTATGGACCAGTACAGACCAGTATGGACCAGTACGGACCAGTACAGACCAGTATGGACCAGTACAAACCGTCCTAATCCAGTAAAACCCCAACAAAACCCAACATTAACCAGAATAAACCACCCATCCCAAAACAATCCCCTCTCTCCAGGTGGTTCAGACACCAGTATAGACCAGTATGGACCAATATAGACCAGTGCAGACCAGTATAGACCAGTATAGACCAGTGCAGGCCACTATGGACTAGTACGGACCAGTATGGACCAGTACAAGCCACTCCAAACCAGTAAAGATCCAACAAAATTCCACAATAACCAGAATAAACCACCCATCCCAGAACAATCCCCTTCCTTCAAGTGGTCTAGTGACCAGTATAAACCAGTACGAACCAGTATAGATCAGTATAGACCAGTATAGAGCAGTACAGACCAGTACGGTCCAGTACGGCCCAGTACAACCCGCCCCAAACCAGTAAAAATCCAAGAAAACCCCACATTAACCAGAATAAACCACCCATCCCAGAACAATCCCCTTCCTTCAAGTGGTCTAGTGACCAGTATAAACCAGTACGAACCAGTATAGATCAGTATAGACCAGTATAGAGCAGTACAGACCAGTACGGTCCAGTACGGCCCAGTACAACCCGCCCCAAACCAGTAAAAATCCAAGAAAACCCCACATTAACCAGAATAAACCACCCATCCCAGAACAATCCCCTTCCTTCAAGTGGTCTAGTGACCAGTATAAACCAGTACGAACCAGTATAGATCAGTATAGACCAGTATAGAGCAGTACAGACCAGTACGGTCCAGTACGGCCCAGTACAACCCGCCCCAAACCAGTAAAAATCCAAGAAAACCCCACATTAACCAGAATAAACCACCCATCCCAGAACAATCCCCTTCCTTCAAGTGGTCTAGTGACCAGTATAAACCAGTACGAACCAGTATAGATCAGTATAGACCAGTATAGAGCAGTACAGACCAGTACGGTCCAGTACGGACCAGTACAACCCGCCCCAAACCAGTAAAAATCCAAGAAAACCCCACATTAACCAGAATAAACCACCCATCCCAGAACAATCCCCTTCCTTCAAGTGGTCTAGTGACCAGTATAAACCAGTATGAGCCAGTATAGCTCGGTATGGACCAGTATGGACCAGTAGGGACTAGTACAGACCAGTAGGGACTAGTACGGACCAGTACAACCCACCCCAAACCAGTAAAAATCCAACAAAACCCCACATTGACTAGAATAAACCACCCATCCCAGAACAATCCCCTCTCTCCAGGTGGTCTAGTCACCAGTATAGACCAGTATAAACCAGTATGGACCCGTATAGACCAGTAGGGACCAGTAGGGACCAATATAGACCAGTATGGGCCAGTACGGACCAGTACAACCCACGCCAATCCAGTAAAAACCCAACAAAACCTCACATTAACTAGAATAAACCACCCATCCCAGAACAATCCCCTTCCTCCAGGTGGCCCTGGGACCAGTAGAAACCAGTATGGACCAGTACAGACCAGTATAGACCAGTATAGACCACTATGGACCAGTATGGACCAGTATAGACCAATACAACCCACCCCAATCCAGTAAAAATCCAACAAAACCCCACATTAACCAGAATAAACCACCCATCCCAGAACAATCCCCTCTCTCCAGGTGGTCCAGTGACCACTATAAACTAGTATGGACCAGTATGGACCAGTGCAGGCCAGTATAGACCAGTATGGACCAGTACGGACCACTATGGACCAGTACAACCCACCCCAAACCAGTAAAAACCCAAGAAAACCCTACGTTAACCAGTATAAACCACCCATCCCAGAATGATGTCCTTCCTCCAGGTGGTCCAGTGACCAGTATAGACCAGTAGGGACCAGTACAGACCAGTATGGACCACTATGGGCCAGTACAGACCAGTACAACCCCCCCCCAAACCAATAAATATCCAACAAAACCCCACATTAATTAGAATAAACCACCCATCCCAGAACATAGAACATTCCTTCCACGTAGTCCAGTGACCAGTATGGACCAGTATAGACCAGTATGGACCAATATAAACCACTATGAACTGGTACAGACCAGTACAGACCAGTATGGACCACTATGGGCCAGTACAGACCAGTACAACCCCCCCCCAAACCAATAAATATCCAACAAAACCCCACATTAATTAGAATAAACCACCCATCCCGAAACAATCCCGTTCCTCTAGGTGCTCCACTGACCAGTATAAACCACTATAGACCAATATGGACCAGTATGGGCCAGTACGGACCAGTATGGACCAGGTCAGACTAGTACGGACCAGTACAACCCACCCCAATCCAGTAAAAATCCAACCAAACTCCACATTAACCAGAATAAACCACCCATCCCAGAACAATCCCCTCTCTCCAGGTGGTCCAGTGACCAGTATAGACCAGTAGGGACCAGTAGGGACCACTATGGACTGCTATGGGCCAGTATGGACCAGTACGGACCAGTACAACCCACCCCAAACCAGTAAAGATCCAACAAAATTCCACAATAACCAGAATAAACCACCCATCCCAGAACAATCCCCTTCCTTCAAGTGGTCCAGACACCAGTATAGACCAGTATGAACCAGTACAGATCAGTATAGACCAGTATAGAGCAGTACAGACCAGTATAGACCAGTACGGACCAGTACAACCCACCCCAAACCAGTAAAAATCCAACAAAACGCCACTTTAACCAGAATAAACCAGCCATCCCGGAACAATTCCCTCTCTCCAGGTGGTCCAGTGACCAGTATAGACCAGTATGGACCAGTATAGACCAGTACAGACCAGTATAGGCCAGTAGGGACCAGTACGGGCCAGTACAACCCACCCCAAACCAGTAAAAATCCAACAAAACGCCACTTTAACCAGAATAAACCAGCCATCCCGGAACAATTCCCTCTCTCCAGGTGGTCCAGTGACCAGTATAGACCAGTATAAACCAGTATGGACCAGTACACACCAGTACGGACCAGTACAGACCAGTACATACCACTATGGACCAGTGTGGACCATATTGTACCTCCCAGTCCAAACCAGTGCTCCCAAACCCTCTCCCAGTGCCTCCCAGTGCCTCCCAGTCCAAACCAGTCCCCCCCAAACCCTCGTCCAGTCCCCTCCAGCCCCTCCCA
>NW_015091645.1:0-1435 GCF_001431845.1 Calidris pugnax | reverse complement strand
TGCCTCCCAGTGCCTCCCAGTGCCCCCCAGTACCGTGTAGTGCATGTGGAGCAGGTCCCCGCGCCGGGAGCGCACCCCGCAGGCCTCCGGCCGCCGCCGCACCCCGATCTGCACCTTGCGCCCCGGTTCGGCCGCCAAGGCCAGCGCCAGCGCCAGCACCCAGCCCCACAGCTGGGGGGAGGGGACACGGTGACGTCAGCGCCCCCCCGCCCCGGGATGTCATCCCCACCCCGATGACGTCATCGACCACCCAATGACATCATCGACAACCCAACCAGGTCATCGAAAACCCAACGAGGTCATCGACAACTCAACGAGGTCATCAATCACCCCCCCAATGATGTCATCGATGGCCCAATGATGTCATGAACCACCCAATGACGTCATCAGCAACCCAATGAGCTCATCAACGGCCCAATGACATCATCAAGAACCCAATGAGGTCATCGACAACCCAATGAGGTCATTGACAACCCAACGAGGTCATCGACAACCCAACGAGGTCATCGACTACCTCCCCTGATGATGTCATTGTTGGCCCGATGATGTCACAAACCACCCAATGACATCATGAACCACCCAATGACATCATCAGCAACCCAATGACATCACCAACAACCCAATGACATCATCAAGGACCCAACGAGGTCATCGAAAACCCAACGAGGTCATCGACAACTCAACGAGGTCATCAATCACCCCCCCAATGATGTCATCGATGGCCCAATGATGTCATGAACCACCCAATGACGTCATCAACAACCCAATGAGGTCATCAACGGCCCAATGACATCATCAGCAACCCAATGAGGTCATCAACCACCCAATGACATCATCAAGAACCCAACAAGGTCATCAACAACCCCCACCCGATGATGTCATTGACGGCCCAATGATGTCATGAACCACCCAATGATGTCATCAACAACCCAACGAGGTCATCCACAACCCAACGAGGTCATCCACAACCCCCCCCGATGATGTCATCGATGGCCCAATGATGTCATCAACCACCCAATGACGTCACCAACAACCCAATGAGGTCATCAGGCATCCAATGACATCATCAACAGCCCAGTGACATCATCGACAACCCATTGACATCATCAACAACCCAACAAGGTCATCGACAACCCAACACACCCATGGGCAGAGCCCCCCCCAATGACGTCATCGATGGCCCGATGATGTCATCAACCACCCAATGACATCATCAACAACCCAATGAGGTCATCAGCCACCCCATGACATCATCGATGGCCCAATGACATCATCAAGAACCCAACGAGGTCATCGACAACCCAACACACCCATGGGTCGCCCCCCCCCGAGGGTCATTCCCCCCCCTCGATGATGTCATCACCCACCTGATGACATCATCACCCATCCAATGACGTCATCGACAACCCCCCATAAGCCCCCCCCACCCCACAAG
>NW_015091644.1:47523-49986 GCF_001431845.1 Calidris pugnax | reverse complement strand
CCTCAGGCCCTCCTCCCTCCCTGTCCCCCCCGCTGTGTCCCCCCGGGGGGTGGTGGCACCCACCGTACTTGACCTGGACGACGTCCCCCACCACCAGGTCGGCCACGGGGACCTGTGCCTGGCGGCCCCGTCGCACCACGGCCACGCGCTGCTCCTGCTCGATGCGGCTCTGCAGCCCCCGGAACTGCCGCTCCTTGCTCCAGTCGTTGAAGGCCGTCACCAGGACCACGCAGGCCACCGACAGCAAGATGGCCGCCCCCTCGATCCAACCCGCCTCCGCCTCCCCCTCGTCCTCCACGCCCCCCGAGGCACGGCCACAGGCTGCGGGGACACCCCACGGGGTGAGGGGGGGACGCGGGGAGGTGGTATCTGGGCAGGGGTGGGGAGGTGGGAGGTGGAGGTGGCATCTGGGCAGGGATTGGAAGGTGGAGGTGGCATCTAGGGAGGGATGGGGAGGATGGGACATGGAGGTGGCATCTGGGTAGGGATTGGGAGGTGGAGGTGGCATCTGGGCAGGGATTGGAAGGTGGAGGTGGCATCTAGGGAGGGATGGAGAGATGGAGGTGGCATCTGGGTAGGGATGGGGAGGATGGGACATGGAGGTGTCATCTGGGTAGGGATGGGGAGATGGAGGTGGCATCTGGGTAGGGATGGAGAGATGGAGGTGGCATCTGGGGAGGGACTGGGAGATGGAGGTGGCATCTGGGTAGGGATTGGGAGATGGAGGTGGCATCTGGGCAGGGATGGGGAGGTGGGGACATGGGGAGGTGGCATCTGGGAAGGGTTGAGAAGATGGAGATGGCATCTGGGGAGGGATGGGGATGTGAGGACACGAGGAGGTGGCATCTGGGCAGGGTTGGGGATGGGGAGGTGGCACCTGGGCAGGATGGAGAGATGGAGGTGGCATCTGGGCAGGGTTGGGGACATGAGGACACGAGGAGGTGGCATCTGGGGAGGGTTGAGGAGATGTAGGTGGCATCTGGACAAGGATGGGGAGATGGAGGTGGCATCTGGGTAGGGATGGGGAGGATGGGAGGTGGAGGTGGCATCTGGGGAGGGATTGGGAGATGGAGGTGGCATCTGGGGAGGGATGGGGAGGATGGGAGATGTAGGTGGCATCTGGGGAGGGATTGGGAGGTGGAGGTGGCATCTGGGCAGGGATGGGGAGATGGAGGTGGCATCTGGGCAGGGATGGGGACATGGAGGTGGCATCTGGGCAGGGTTGAGAAGATGGAGATGGCATCTGGAAATGGGGAGGTGGCATCTGGGAAGGGTTGAGAAGATGGAGATGGCATCTGGGGAGGGATGGGGATGTGAGGACACGAGGAGGTGGCATCTGGGTAGGGTTGAGAAGATGGAGATGGCATCTGGGGAGGGATGGGGATGTGAGGACACGAGGAGGTGGCATCTGGGCAGGGTTGGGGATGGGGAGGTGGCACCTGGGCAGGATGGAGAGATGGAGGTGGCATCTGGGCAGGGTTGGGGACATGAGGACACGAGGAGGTGGCATCTGGGGAGGGTTGAGGAGATGTAGGTGGCATCTGGACAAGGATGGGGAGATGGAGGTGGCATCTGGGTAGGGATGGGGAGGATGGGAGGTGGAGGTGGCATCTGGGGAGGGATTGGGAGATGGAGGTGGCATCTGGGGAGGGATGGGGAGGATGGGAGATGTAGGTGGCATCTGGGGAGGGATTGGGAGATGGAGGTGGCATCTGGGGAGGGATGGGGAGGATGGGAGATGTAGGTGGCATCTGGGGAGGGATTGGGAGATGGAGGTGGCATCTGGGGAGGGATGGGGAGGATTGGCATGTGGGGAGGGGTGGGGAGATGGAGGTGGCATCTGGGGAGGGATCGGGAGGTGGAGGTGGCATCTGGGCAGGGATGGGGAGATGGAGGTGGCATCTGGGCAGGGATGGGGACATGGAGGTGGCATCTGGGCAGGGTTGAGAAGATGGAGATGGCATCTGGCCAGGGATGGAGACATGGAGGTGGCATCTGGGCAGGGTTGAGGAGATGGAGGTGGCACCTGGGCAGGGTTTGGGAGATGGAGATGGCACCTGGTGGGGAGCGAGGGGGACATGTTGGGGGGATCGCAGGGGGACGTTGGGGACCCCCCCTCACCTTGTGTGTCCCCCCCGGGGGGGGTGTAGAAGGAGAGCCCCAGGGAGACGGCGGCCGCCACCTCGAGGATGATGAGGGTGACGTCCTGCAGCGCCTCCCACACCAGCTCCACGAAGGTTTTGGGGCGTTTCGGGGGGATCCAGTTCTGCCCAAAGACCTGACGCCGCCGCTCCAGCTCCCCCGGCCCCTCCGACAGACCTGGGGGGCACCCGCGCCTCCGTGGGGGGGGGACACACGGCACCCACACACACACCCCCCCACAGCCTGCGGGGGGCGCCGCGACAGGGGATGGGGTGGGCTCAGGGGGGCTACGGGGTCTCTAGGGGGGGCCCTGGGGGGTCC
>NW_015091644.1:42329-43913 GCF_001431845.1 Calidris pugnax | reverse complement strand
GGGTGTTTGGGGGGGGGTCGCGCCCCCCGGGTCAGTCGGAGGCGAGCGTCGGGCGCGTGGGGCAGCGTTTATTGGGGGGGGGTCCCGGGGGGGTCCTACGCGGGGGCGACGGAGGAGCTGGAGACGGAGGAGACCTCGGTGCGGGAGGTGGAGACCTCGGAGCCGTCGTCCACCTTCTTCCCAAAGAGCTGCAGGATGCAGTTCCGGAACTGGGGGGGCACCAGGGACACCAGTCAGACCAGTATCAGCACCAGTGGGACCAGTAGCACCAGTCAGACCAGTGGGACCACCAGTCAGACCAGTATCAGCACCAGTATCACCAGTATCACCAGTGACATCAACATCCCTAGTGATATCGGTGACACCAGTGGGACCAGTAGCACCAGTCAGACCAGTGGGACCACCAGTGGCACCAGTAGCACCAGTGGGACCAGTAGCACCAGTCAGACCAGTGACACCACCAGTGGGACCAGTATCAGCACCAGTGGGACCAGCATCACCAGTGAGACCACTGGGACCACCAGTGGGACCAGCATCACCACTGACATCAGTATCACCAGTGAGACCAGTGACACCACCAGTCAGACCAGTATCAGCACCAGTGGGACCAGTAGCACCAGTCAGACCAGTGGGACCACCAGTCAGACCAGTATCAGCACCAGTATCACCAGTGGGACCAGTGAGACCAGGGACACCAGCATCACCACTGACATCAGTAGCACCAGTGGGACCAGTATCACCACCAGTACCACCAGTCACACCAGTGGGACCACCAGTCGGACCAGTAACACCAGTGAGACCAGTATCAGCACCAGTCAGACCAGTGGGACCACCAGTGGGACCAGTAGCACCAGTGACATCAACATCGCTGGTGTTATCAGTGAGACCAGTGACACCAAGGACACCAGCATCACCACTGACATCAGTAGCACCAGTGGGACCAGTATCACCACCAGTACCACCAGTGGGACCACCAGTGGGACCAGTAGCACCAGTCAGACCAGTAGCACCACCAGTGGGACCTTCACCTACCGTTGTAGGGGTGCTTTGGGGGTCAGGGACCCTGCCCCCCGGCTATGGGGGGTCACAGCCTTCACCCACTGTTGTAGGGTGCTTTGGGGGTCAGGGACCCTGCCCCCCGGCTATGGGGGGGTCACAGCCTTCACCTACCATCGTAGGGGTGCTTTGGGGGTCAGGACACCACCAGTGGGACCAGTAGCACCACCAGTATCACCAGTGGGACCAGTGGGACCACCAGTGGGACCAGCATCACCACTGACATCAGTAGTACCAGTGGGACCAGTAGCACCACCAGTACCACCAGGGACACCAGTATCAGCACCAGTTGGACCAGTAGCACCAGTCAGACCAGTAGCACCACCAGTCAGACCAGTAGCACCACCAGTCAGACCAGCATCACCACCAGTGGGACCAGTATCACCAGTGAGACCAGTGGCACCAACATCACCAGTGACACCAGTGGGACCAGTATCACCAGTGGGACTGGTATCACCAGTATCATCAGTGGGACCAATGGTACCAGTATCACCAGTAAGACCAGTGACACTTCCCATCCCGCCCCAT
>NW_015091644.1:39210-41642 GCF_001431845.1 Calidris pugnax | reverse complement strand
GGGTGTTTGGGGGGGGGTCGCGCCCCCCGGGTCAGTCGGAGGCGAGCGTCGGGCGCGTGGGGCGGCGTTTATTGGGGGGGGGTCCCGGGGGGGTCCTACGCGGGGGCGACGGAGGAGCTGGAGACGGAGGAGACCTCGGTGCGGGAGGTGGAGACCTCGGAGCCGTCGTCCACCTTCTTCCCAAAGAGCTGCAGGATGCAGTTCCGGAACTGGGGGGGCACCAGGGACACCAGTCAGACCAGTATCAGCACCAGTGGGACCAGTAGCACCAGTCAGACCAGTGGGACCACCAGTCAGACCAGTATCAGCACCAGTATCACCAGTATCACCAGTGACATCAACATCCCTAGTGATATCGGTGACACCAGTGGGACCAGTAGCACCAGTCAGACCAGTGGGACCACCAGTGGCACCAGTAGCACCAGTGGGACCAGTAGCACCAGTCAGACCAGTGACACCACCAGTGGGACCAGTATCAGCACCAGTGGGACCAGCATCACCAGTGAGACCACTGGGACCACCAGTGGGACCAGCATCACCACTGACATCAGTATCACCAGTGAGACCAGTGACACCACCAGTCAGACCAGTATCAGCACCAGTGGGACCAGTAGCACCAGTCAGACCAGTGGGACCACCAGTCAGACCAGTATCAGCACCAGTATCACCAGTGGGACCAGTGAGACCAGGGACACCAGCATCACCACTGACATCAGTAGCACCAGTGGGACCAGTATCACCACCAGTACCACCAGTCACACCAGTGGGACCACCAGTCGGACCAGTAACACCAGTGAGACCAGTATCAGCACCAGTCAGACCAGTGGGACCACCAGTGGGACCAGTAGCACCAGTGACATCAACATCGCTGGTGTTATCAGTGAGACCAGTGACACCAAGGACACCAGCATCACCACTGACATCAGTAGCACCAGTGGGACCAGTATCACCACCAGTACCACCAGTGGGACCACCAGTGGGACCAGTAGCACCAGTCAGACCAGTAGCACCACCAGTGGGACCAGTAGCACCACCAGTATCACCAGTGGGACCAGTGGGACCACCAGTGGGACCAGCATCACCACTGACATCAGTAGTACCAGTGGGACCAGTAGCACCACCAGTATCACCAGTGGGACCAGTGGGACCACCAGTGGGACCAGTAGCACCAGTCAGACCAGTAGCACCACCAGTCAGACCAGCATCACCACCAGTGGGACCAGTATCACCAGTGAGACCAGTGGCACCAACATCACCAGTGACACCAGTGGGACCAGTATCACCAGTGGGACTGGTATCACCAGTATCATCAGTGGGACCAATGGTACCAGTATCACCAGTAAGACCAGTGACACTTCCCATCCCACCCCATCACAATGTTCTTCACCCATCTTGACGTCCCACAACCCATCCCATCCCATCCCCATGTCCCATCTTGATGTTCCTCACCCATCTTGACATCCCACCCCCCATCCCCACGTCCCATCCCTGTGTCCCTCGCCCATCCCGATGTCCCACAACCCATCCCATCCCATCCCCATGTCCCATCTTGATGTTCCTCTCCCCATCTTGATGTCCCTCACCCATCCTGATGTCCCACAACCCATCCCCACATCCCACCTTGATGTTCCTCACCCATCTTGACGTCCCACTACCCATCCCCACATCCCATCTTGATGTTCCTCACCTCATCCCCATGTCCCTCACCCCATCCCCATGTCCCTCACCCATCTTGACGTCCCACCACCCATCCCCACGTCCCATCTTGATGTTCCTCACCCCATCCTGATGTCCCTCACCCCATTCCAACATCCCACAACCCATCCCCACGTCCCATCTTGATGTCCCTCACCCATCCTGATGTCCCACAACCCATCTCCATGTCCCATCTTGATGTTCCTCACCCCATCTTGATGTTCCTCATCCCATTCTGATGTTCCTCACCCCATTTTGATGTCCCACAACCCATCCCATCCCATCCCCACGTCCCATCTTGATGTCCCTCACCCATCCCGACGTCCCACCCCCCATCCCCACGTCCCATCCCTGTGTCCCTCACCCCATCTTGATGTTCCTCACCCATCCCAATGTCCCACAACCCATCCCCACATCCCATCCTGATGTTCCTCACCCCATCTTGATGTCCCTCACCCATCTTGATGTCCCACCACCCATCCCCACATCCCATCCTGATGTCCCTCGTCCCATCCCGACATCCCACAACCCATCCCCATGTCCCATCTTGATACTCCTCACCCCATCTTGATGCTCCTCATCCCATTCTGATGTTCCTCACCCCATCTTGACGTCCCACAACCCATCCCAACCCATCCCCACGTCCCATCTTGATGTTCCTCACCCCATTCTGATGTTCCTCACCCATCCTGATGTCCCACCACCCATCCCCACGTCCCACCTTGATGTCCCCCACC
>NW_015091644.1:18863-19820 GCF_001431845.1 Calidris pugnax | reverse complement strand
TCCCCCCATCTTGACGTCCCACAACCCAACCCATCCCATCCCATCCCTACGTCCCATCTTGATGTTCCTCACCCCATCCTGATGTCCCTCACCCCATTCCAACATCCCACAACCCATCCCCACGTCCCATCTTGATGTCCCTCACCCATCCTGATGTCCCACAACCCATCTCCATGTCCCATCTTGATGTTCCTCACCCCATCTTGATGTTCCTCATCCCATTCTGATGTTCCTCACCCCATTTTGATGTCCCACAACCCATCCCATCCCATCCCCACGTCCCATCTTGATGTCCCTCACCCATCCCGACGTCCCACCCCCCATCCCCACGTCCCATCCCCGTGTCCCTCGCCCATCCCGATGTCCCACAACCCATCCCCACGTCCCATCCCTGTGTCCCTCACCCCATCTTGATGTTCCTCACCCATCCCAATGTCCCACAACCCATCCCCACATCCCATCCTGATGTTCCTCACCCCATCTTGATGTCCCTCACCCATCTTGATGTCCCACCACCCATCCCCACATCCCATCCTGATGTCCCTCGTCCCATCCCGACATCCCACAACCCATCCCCATGTCCCATCTTGATACTCCTCACCCCATCTTGATGCTCCTCATCCCATTCTGATGTTCCTCACCCCATCTTGACGTCCCACAACCCATCCCAACCCATCCCCACGTCCCATCTTGATGTTCCTCACCCCATTCTGATGTTCTTCACCCATCTTGATGTCCCACAACCCATCCCCACGTCCCATCTTGATGTTCCTCACCCCATTCTGATGTTCTTCACCCATCTTGATGTCCCACAACCCATCCCCACGTCCCATCTTGATGTTCCTCACCCCATTCTGATGTTCTTCACCCATCTTGATGTCCCACAACCCATCCCCACGTCCCATCTTGATGTTCCTCACCCCATTCTGATGTTCCTCACCCATCCTGATGTCCCAC
>NW_015091644.1:15183-18690 GCF_001431845.1 Calidris pugnax | reverse complement strand
CTAGGGGGGGCTATGGGGGAGGTGGGCTCCCTGGGGGGGTCGATGTGGGGCAGAGGAGCCCCATGGTGTTCTATGGGGAGCTCCGTGTGGGGCAGAAGGTCTCTGTGGGGCAGAGGAGGAGCCCTCTGGGGAGCTCTATGGTGGGGAGATGGTCTCCAGGGGTTCTATATGGGGCAGAGGAGCCCCGTGGGGAGCTCCCTGTGGGGCAGAAGGTCTCTGTGGGGCAGAGCAGCCCCATAGGGACCTCCGTGTGGAGCAGAAGGTCTCTCCATGGATGGAGAAGCTCTGGGAGAAGGTGGGATTGGCTCTCCTTGGGAGCTGTGGGGTGATGTGGGGCGATGTGGGGCGCTATGGGGCGAGGTGTGGGGCAGAGGAGCCCTATGGGCAGCTCCCTGTGGGGCAGAAGGTCTCTGTGGGGCAGAGCAGCCCCATAAGGACCTCCACGTGGAGCAGAAGGTCTCTCTATGGATGGAGAAGCTCTGGGAGAAGGTGGGATTGGCTCTCCTCGGGAGCCGTGGGGTGATGTGGGGCACTGTGGGGTGCTATGGGGCGAGGTGTGGGGTAGAGGAGCCCTATGGGAAGCTCTGTGTGGGGCAGAGCAGCCCCATAGGATGTCCACATGGATCAGAAGGTCTCTCCATGGATGGAGAAGCTCTGGGAGAAGGTGGGATTCCTTCTCTTGGGAGCCATGGGGTGATGTGGGGCGAGCTGTGGGGCAATGTGTGGGGCAGAGGAGCCCTATGGGGAGCTCCGTGTGGGGCAGAGCAGCCCCATAGGAACCTCTGTGTGGGGCAGAAGGTCTCTCCATGGATGGAGAAGTTCTAGGAGAAGGTGGGATCCTTCTCCTTGGGAGCCGTGGGGTGATGTGGGGCGCTGTGGGGTGATGTGGGGCGCTATGGGGCGAGGTGTGGGGCAGACTCACGGCGCGGATGGCCAGCCAGACTTGGAGGTAGCAGAGGATGATGATGGCCAAGGGGAAGAAGCAGCAGGTGACCATCAGCACCACCATGTAGGACTGGACCCCCGGGTCCGAGCTGCCGCTGAAGACGTCGGGGCCGCAGGAGGTCTTCAAGCCGTGGGGCCAATACCTGTGGGGCAGGGAGGTTGGGGGGTGAGGAGGAGAGGTCCTAGAGGGGTGGTCGTCCCTGCCCCATAAGTTGTGGGGCCGGCCCCACCTGCTCCAGCCGAAGATGGGGGGCGCTGTCCAGGCGCAGGACCAGATCCAGGAGAAGAGGATCCCGGCCACCGCCAGCTTCCCGTCGAACTTGATGTTGCCGAAGGGTTTGCAGACCACGAACCAACGCTCCCAGGAGATGATGGCCAGGGACCAGAGGGCCGTGATGCCTGGGGGGAGGAGACTTGGGGGTCAGGGGGGGCTGCCCCATAGCGGCCTGACCCATAGCGTGAAGCTCTGTGGGGTAGGAGCCCGTGGAACGGCAGAGTCGTGGAGTGTGGACACCATGGAGCATCATCTCATGGGGAAAGACCAAAAGGCTGTGGTGCTTGGGGGGCATGGAGAGGGGTTGGGGGGCTGCCCCATAGAGTACAGACCCATAGCGACCTGCCCCATAGCGGCCTGACCCATAGCGTGAAGCTCCGTGGGGTAGGGACCCATGGAATGGTAGACTCATGGACCCATGGAGCATCATCTCATGGTGAGACACCAAAGGTCTGTGGTGCTTGGGGGGCATGGAGAGGGGTTGTGGGGCTGCCCCATAGCGTGGAGACCCATAGCGACCTGCCCCATAGAGTACAGACCCATAGCAGCCTGCCCCATAGAGTACAGACCCATAGCGTGAAGCTCCATGGAGTACGAACCCATGGAGACCCATGGAGAACACACCCATGGAGTCTGGACCCATGGCCAGGGACCAGAGGGCCGTGATGCCTGTGGGGAGGACACTTGGGGGTCAGGGGGGGCTGCCCCATAGCGACCTGCCCCATAGCGGCCTGACCCATAGCGAGAAGCTCCATGGGGTAGGGACCCGTGGAACGGCAGAGACATGGACCCATGGAGCACCATCTCATGGGGAAACACCAAAGGCTGTGGTGGTTGGGGGGCATGGAGAGAGGTTGGGGGGCTGCCCCATAGAGTACAGACCCATAGCGACCTGCCCCATAGAGTACAGACCCATAGTGTGAAGCTCCATGGAGTACGAACCCATGGAGACCCATGGAGAACACACCCATGGAGTCTGGACCCATGGCCAGGGACCAGAGGGCCGTGATGCCTGTGGGGAGGAGACTTGGGGGTCAGGGGGGGCTGCCCCATAGCGGCCTGACCCATAGCGTGAAGCTCTGTGGGGTGGGGACCCATGGAATGGCAGAGACATTGAGTGTGGACACCATGGAGCATCATCTCGTGGTGAGACACCAAAGGCTGTGGTGCTTGGGGGGCATGGAGAGGGGTTGGGGGGCTGCCCCATAGCGTGCAGACCCATAGCGACCTGCCCCATAGAGTACAGACCCATAGCGACCTGCCCCATAGCGGCCTGACCCATAGCGTGAAGCTCTGGGGGGTAGGGACCCCTGCTCCACATCTCCCATCCCTTGTCCACAACCTCCATCCCTGCCCCACATCCCTTGTCCACATCCTGCGGAGACGGTGTAGCCCTCGATGACGCAGAGGGGGTGGTCCTGCCCCTGCCCCACATCTCCCACCCCTTGTCCATATCCCTCAGACCCACCCAACATCTTCCACCCCTTCCCCATCCCTGCCCCACATCTCCCCACCCCCTGCCCCACACATCCTGCCCCATAGGACCCACCGCAGGCGGAGACGGTGTAGCCCTCGATGACGCAGAGGGGGTGGCCGAGGATGAAGTAGCCCGAGATCTGGTTGATGACGCTGATGGTGCTGGCGATGAGGGTCTCGCCCAGGTCGGCCACCGCCAGGTTCACCAGGATCCAGTTGAGCGGGTGCCGCAGCTTCTTGAAGCGGGCGGTGGCCACCAGGACCAGCCCGTTGGTGAACACCGAGGCCACCACCACGAAGATCATCCACAGCGAGGTCAGGTTGTACACCCACCGCGGCGCGATGTGGTAGTTGGGGCCCTCGAAGGGGCCTGGGGGGGCAAACGGGGGCTCAGGGGGGGCTACCAACACCGGGGGCTACCGATTTCCCCATGTGGCTACTGGCCTGACCCATAGCGTGAAGCTCTGTGGGGTAGGAGCCCGTGGAACGGCAGAGTCGTGGAGTGTGGACACCATGGAGCATCATCTCATGGGGAAAGACCAAAAGGCTGTGGTGCTTGGGGGGCATGGAGAGGGGTTGGGGGGCTGCCCCATAGAGTACAGACCCATAGCGACCTGCCCCATAGCGGCCTGACCCATAGCGTGAAGCTCCGTGGGGTAGGGACCCATGGAATGGCAGACTCATGGACCCATGGAGCATCATCTCATGGTGAGACACCAAAGGTCTGTGGTGCTTGGGGGGCATGGAGAGGGGTTGTGGGGCTGCCCCATAGCGTGGAGACCCATAGCGACCTGCCCCATAGAGCACAGACC
>NW_015091644.1:6647-14245 GCF_001431845.1 Calidris pugnax | reverse complement strand
CTCCCCCCCCCCCCTGCCCCACACATCCTGCCCCATAGGACTCACCGCATGCGGAGACGGTGTAGCCCTCGATGACGCAGAGGGGGTGGTCCTGCCCCTGCCCCACATCTCCCACCCCTTGTCCATATCCCTCAGACCCACCCAACATCTTCCACCCCTTCCCCATCCCTGCCCCACATCTCCCCACCCCCTGCCCCACACATCCTGCCCCATAGGACCCACCGCAGGCGGAGACGGTGTAGCCCTCGATGACGCAGAGGGGGTGGCCGAGGATGAAGTAGCCCGAGATCTGGTTGATGACGCTGATGGTGCTGGCGATGAGGGTCTCGCCCAGGTCGGCCACCGCCAGGTTCACCAGGATCCAGTTGAGCGGGTGCCGCAGCTTCTTGAAGCGGGCGGTGGCCACCAGGACCAGCCCGTTGGTGAACACCGAGGCCACCACCACGAAGATCATCCACAGCGAGGTCAGGTTGTACACCCACCGCGGCGCGATGTGGTAGTTGGGGCCCTCGAAGGGGCCTGGGGGGGCAAACGGGGGCTCAGGGGGGGCTACCAACACCGGGGGCTACCGATTTCCCCATGTGGCTACTGATTTTCCCCATGTGGCTACCAATTTCTCCATGTGGCTACCAATTTTCCCCATGTGGCTAATGATTTTCCCACTTGGCTACTGATTTTTCCCATGTGGCTACCGATTTCCCCACTTGGCTACCAATTTTCCCCACCCCATAGCGGCCTGACCCATAGCGTGAAGCTCCGTGGGGTAGGGACCCATGGAATGGTAGACTCATGGACCCATGGAGCATCATCTCATGGTGAGACACCAAAGGTCTGTGGTGCTTGGGGGGCATGGAGAGGGGTTGTGGGGCTGCCCCATAGCGTGGAGACCCATAGCGACCTGCCCCATAGAGTACAGACCCATAGCAGCCTGCCCCATAGAGTACAGACCCATAGCGTGAAGCTCCATGGAGTACGAACCCATGGAGACCCATGGAGAACACACCCATGGAGTCTGGACCCATGGCCAGGGACCAGAGGGCCGTGATGCCTGTGGGGAGGACACTTGGGGGTCAGGGGGGGCTGCCCCATAGCGACCTGCCCCATAGCGGCCTGACCCATAGCGAGAAGCTCCATGGGGTAGGGACCCGTGGAACGGCAGAGACATGGACCCATGGAGCACCATCTCATGGGGAAACACCAAAGGCTGTGGTGGTTGGGGGGCATGGAGAGAGGTTGGGGGGCTGCCCCATAGAGTACAGACCCATAGCGACCTGCCCCATAGAGTACAGACCCATAGTGTGAAGCTCCATGGAGTACGAACCCATGGAGACCCATGGAGAACACACCCATGGAGTCTGGACCCATGGCCAGGGACCAGAGGGCCGTGATGCCTGTGGGGAGGAGACTTGGGGGTCAGGGGGGGCTGCCCCATAGCGGCCTGACCCATAGCGTGAAGCTCTGTGGGGTCCCACGTCCTGCGCACACGTTGTCCCTGCATCCCAGGATCCCAGGCACACGTCATCCCAGGATCCCCGCATCCCGGCCACGCATCGTCCCTGCATCCCGGGTTCCTGGGCACACGTTGTCCCCACATCCCGGGCACATCATCCCAGGATCCCTGCATCCCAGGCACGCATCATCCCTGCATCCTGGGGTCCTGGGCATCTGTCATCCCCACGTCCTGGGCACACATTGTCCCTGCATCCCAGGATCCCGGGCACACGTCATCCCGGGATCCCTGCATCCTGAGCACACGTCATCCCAGGATTCCTGCATCCCGGCCACGCGTCCTCCCTGCATCCCGGGATCCTGGGCACACCTTGTCCCCACATCCCAGGGACATCATCCCTGCATCCCGGGCAAGCATCATCCCCGCATCCCAGTATCCCAGATACTTGTCCCTTCATCTTGGGCACGCATCATCCCAGGATCCCCACCCCATATCCTGCCCCACATCTCCCCCCACCCCCTGCCCCACACATCCTGCCCCATAGGACTCACCGCATGCGGAGACGGTGTAGCCCTCGATGACGCAGAGGGGGTGGTCCTGCCCCTGCCCCACATCTCCCACCCCTTGTCCATATCCCTCAGACCCACCCAACATCTTCCACCCCTTCCCCATCCCTGCCCCACATCTCCCCACCCCCTGCCCCACACATCCTGCCCCATAGGACCCACCGCAGGCGGAGACGGTGTAGCCCTCGATGACGCAGAGGGGGTGGCCGAGGATGAAGTAGCCCGAGATCTGGTTGATGACGCTGATGGTGCTGGCGATGAGGGTCTCGCCCAGGTCGGCCACCGCCAGGTTCACCAGGATCCAGTTGAGCGGGTGCCGCAGCTTCTTGAAGCGGGCGGTGGCCACCAGGACCAGCCCGTTGGTGAACACCGAGGCCACCACCACGAAGATCATCCACAGCGAGGTCAGGTTGTACACCCACCGCGGCGCGATGTGGTAGTTGGGGCCCTCGAAGGGGCCTGGGGGGGCAAACGGGGGCTCAGGGGGGGCTACCAACACCGGGGGCTACCGATTTCCCCATGTGGCTACTGATTTTCCCCATGTGGCTACCAATTTCTCCATGTGGCTACCAATTTTCCCCATGTGGCTAATGATTTTCCCACTTGGCTACTGATTTTTCCCATGTGGCTACCGATTTCCCCACTTGGCTACCAATTTTCCCCACCTGGCTACCGATTTTTCCCACCTGGCTACCGATTTTCCCCACTTGGCTACCAATTTTCCCACTTGGCTACCGAATTTCCCCACTTGGCTACTGATTTCCCCACTTGGCTACTAATTTTCCCATCTGGCTACCAATTTCTCCATGTGGCTACCGATTTTCCCCACGTGGCTACCGATTTTACAGGGTGACTACCAATTTTCACCATGTGGCTACTGATTTCCCCACTTGGCTACCAATTTTTCCCACCTGGCTACCAATTTTCCCAGCTGGCTACTGATTTTTCCCATCTGGCTACTGATTTCCCCACTTGGCTACCAAATTTCCCCATGTGGCTACCAATTTTCCCCATGTGGCTACCAATTTCTCCACGTGGCTACCGATTTCCCACTTCCCAGGGTGGCCCCACATCCCCCCCTGGCATCAGCACAATCAGGCTACTGATTTTCCCCACTTGGCTACCAATTTTCCAGGGTGGCTACCGATTTTTCTCATGTGGCTACCAATTTCCTGCATCCCAGGGTGGCCCTGCATCCTCCCTGGCATCAGCATGATCAGGCTACCAATTTTCCCCATGTGGCTACCTATTTTTCCCATCTGGCTACCGATTTTCCCCACTTGGCTACCAATTTCTCCATGTGGCTACTGATTTTCCAGGGTGACTACCAACTTTTCCCATGTGGCTACTGATTTCCCACTTCCTAGGGTGGCCCTGCATCCCCCCCTGGCATCAACACAATCAGGGTCCAAATTTTCCCTGCGTGGCTACTGATTTTTGCCACTTGGCTACCAATTTTCCAAGGTGGCTACCAATTTTCCCCATGTGGCTACCGATTTCCCCACTTGGTTACCAATTTTCCCCAGCTGGCCACTGATTTTTCCCACTTGGCTACCAATTTCTCCATGTGGCTACCGATTTCCTGCCTCCCAGGGTGGCCCCGCATCCCCCCTGGCATCAGCACAATCAGGCTCCCAATTTCTCCGGGGTGGCTACCAATTCCTAAAGGTGGCTACCAACCTCCCCAGGGTGGCTACCATCCCCCTGACACCAGCCCAGGGTGGCTACTGTCGTCCCTGGGGTGGCTACCATCCTCTCTAGGGTGGCTACTGACCTCCCCGGGGTGGCTAGCAATTCTTAAAGGTGGCTACCGTCCTCTCCAGGGTGGCTACCATCCTCTCTAAGGTGGCTACCAACCTCTCCGGGGTGGCTACTGTTGTCCCTGGGGTGGCTACCATCTTCTCTAGCGTGGCTACCATCCTCTCTAGGGTGGCTACCGTCCCCCCGACACCACCACAGGGTGGCTACTCTTGTTCCTGGGGTGGCTACCATCCTCTCTATGGTGGCTACTAACCTCCCCAGGGTGGCTAGCAGTTCTTAAAGGTGGCTACCAACTCCCCAGAGTGGCTACTGTCCTCTCTAGGTTGGCTACCATCCTCCCCACTCCCCGGGGTGGCCCCGTGTCCCCCCCAACACCGCCCCAGGGTGGCTACCATCCTCTCTAGGGTGGCTACTGACCTCCCCGGGGTGGCTAGCAATTCTTAAAGGTGGCTACCGTCCTCTCCAGGGTGGCTACCATCCTCTCTAAGGTGGCTACCAACCTCTCCGGGGTGGCTACTGTTGTCCCTGGGGTGGCTACCATCTTCTCTAGCGTGGCTACCATCCTCTCTAGGGTGGCTACCGTCCCCCCGACACCACCACAGGGTGGCTACTCTTGTTCCTGGGGTGGCTACCATCCTCTCTATGGTGGCTACTAACCTCCCCAGGGTGGCTAGCAGTTCTTAAAGGTGGCTACCAACTCCCCAGAGTGGCTACTGTCCTCTCTAGGTTGGCTACCATCCTCCCCACTCCCCGGGGTGGCCCCGTGTCCCCCCCAACACCGCCCCAGGGTGGCTACCATCCTCTCTAGGGTGGCTAGCAAGCCCTCCTGGGTGGCTACTGTGCCCCTGACACCAGCCCAGGGTGGCTACCGTCCTCCCCAGAGTGGCTAGCAATTCCTAAAGGTGGCTACCACCCCCCCTAGAGTGGCTACCATCCTCTCCAGGGTGGCTACTGTCCCCTTGACACTAGCCAGGGTGGCTACCAACCTCCCCGGGGTGGCTACCATCCCCCCGACACCAGCCCAGGGTGGCTACTGTCATCCATGGGGTGGCTACCATCCTCTCTAGGGTGGCTACCATCCTCCTGACACCACCCCAGGGTGGCTACTGTCCCCCCAACACCAGCCCAGGGTGGCTACCGGGTCAGGGGGGGCTGCCCCATAGCGGCCTGACCCATAGCGTGAAGCTCTGTGGGGTGGGGACCCATGGAATGGCAGAGACATTGAGTGTGGACACCATGGAGCATCATCTCGTGGGGAAACACCAAAGGCTGTGGTGCTTGGGGGGCATGGAGAGGGGTTGTGGGGCTGCCCCATAGCGTGGAGACCCATAGCGACCTGCCCCATAGAGTACAGACCCATAGCGACCTGCCCCATAGCGGCCTGACCCATAGCGTGAAGCTCCGTGGGGTAGGGACCCATGGAATGGTAGACTCATGGACCCATGGAGCATCATCTCATGGTGAGACACCAAAGGTCTGTGGTGCTTGGGGGGCATGGAGAGGGGTTGTGGGGCTGCCCCATAGCGTGGAGACCCATAGCGACCTGCCCCATAGAGTACAGACCCATAGCAGCCTGCCCCATAGAGTACAGACCCATAGCGTGAAGCTCCATGGAGTACGAACCCATGGAGACCCATGGAGAACACACCCATGGAGTCTGGACCCATGGCCAGGGACCAGAGGGCCGTGATGCCTGTGGGGAGGACACTTGGGGGTCAGGGGGGGCTGCCCCATAGCGACCTGCCCCATAGCGGCCTGACCCATAGCGAGAAGCTCCATGGGGTAGGGACCCGTGGAACGGCAGAGACATGGACCCATGGAGCACCATCTCATGGGGAAACACCAAAGGCTGTGGTGGTTGGGGGGCATGGAGAGAGGTTGGGGGGCTGCCCCATAGAGTACAGACCCATAGCGACCTGCCCCATAGAGTACAGACCCATAGTGTGAAGCTCCATGGAGTACGAACCCATGGAGACCCATGGAGAACACACCCATGGAGTCTGGACCCATGGCCAGGGACCAGAGGGCCGTGATGCCTGTGGGGAGGAGACTTGGGGGTCAGGGGGGGCTGCCCCATAGCGGCCTGACCCATAGCGTGAAGCTCTGTGGGGTGGGGACCCATGGAATGGCAGAGACATTGAGTGTGGACACCATGGAGCATCATCTCGTGGTGAGACACCAAAGGCTGTGGTGCTTGGGGGGCATGGAGAGGGGTTGGGGGGCTGCCCCATAGCGTGCAGACCCATAGCGACCTGCCCCATAGAGTACAGACCCATAGCGACCTGCCCCATAGCGGCCTGACCCATAGCGTGAAGCTCTGGGGGGTAGGGACCCCTGCTCCACATCTCCCATCCCTTGTCCACAACCTCCATCCCTGCCCCACATCCCTTGTCCACATCCCCCAGACCCACCCCACATCTCCCTCCCCACGGAGCACCGGGAGCCGCTGCTGCCCCACAGAAGGCGCGAGGAGTGGCCGTGCCCCACGGCGCCCCACACATTTATACCCCCCCGGGATTTGCCCCCCCCAAAGCCCTTAATTGGGGCAGGAGGATCCGGGGGCCCCCCCCGGCCCGGCCCCAGAGCGGGGTCACGGCATAATCCCCCCCCCGGCACGACCCACGGCGCGACCCACGGTGTGACCCACGGCGCGACCCACAGACCCACGGCGCGACCCACAGACCCACGGCGCGACCCACAGCCCTGCCCCACAGCCAGACCCACGGCCAGACCCATGGCCGGACCCATGGCCAGACCCATAGAGCCATGGCCAGACCCATGGCTGGACCCTTAGAGCCATGGCTGGACCCACAGACCCACGGCGCGACCCACAGCCCTGCCCCACGGCCAGACCCACGGCCTGACCCACAGACCCACGGCGCGACCCACAGACCCACGGCCAGACCCATAGAGCCACGGCCTGACCCATGGCTGGACCCACAGATCCATGGCCAGACCCACAGCCCTGCCCCACAGCAGGGCAGACCCATGGCTGGACCCACAGCCCTGCCCCACAGTGGGGCAGACCCACAGCCAGACCCACGGCCAGACCCACAGACCCATGGCTGGACCCACAGATCCATGGCCAGACCCATAGAGCCACAGCCAGACCCACAGACCCACGGCCAGACTCATAGACCCATGGCCAGACCCACAGCTGGACCCACAGATCCATGGCCAGACCCATAGAGCCATGGCCGGACCCATAGAGCCATGGCCGGACCCACAGATCCATGGCCAGACCCATAGAGCCATGGCCGGACCCATAGAGCCATGGCCGGACCCACAGATCCATGGCCAGACCCATAGAGCCATGGCCAGACCCACAGCTGGACCCACAGATCCATGGCCGGACCCATAGAGCCATGGCCGGACCCACAGCTGGACTCACGGCCGGACCCACAACCCTGCCCCACAGTGGGGCAGACCCACAGCCAGACCCACTGCCCGACCCACAGCAGGGGGTGGGGGGGGCACAGGGCTTTCCTGCCCCATAGCGAGGTGCCAGACCTCCTCCTGCCCCATAGCGGGGTACCAGCCCCCCTTCCCACCCCATAGCGGGGTACCAGACCCCTTCCCGCCCTATAGCAAGGTGCCAGACCTCCTCCTGCCCCATAGCGGGGCTCTGAGACCCCTTCCCGCCCCATAGCAAGGTGCCAGACCTCCTCCTGCCCCATAGCGGGGCTCTGAGACCCCTTCCCGCCCCATAGCGAGGTGCTGAGACCCCTCCTGCCCCATAGCGGGGTACCACCCCCCCTTCCCACCCCATAGCAGGGTGCCAGCCCCCTTCCCACCCCATAGCGGGGTACCAGCCCCCCTTC
>NW_015091644.1:5806-6601 GCF_001431845.1 Calidris pugnax | reverse complement strand
CACCCTGCCCCATAGACACGGCTTCCTGCCAGCCCCCCATGGCTGATCCTGCCCCATAGACACCCCATAGACACCCTGCCCCATAGACACCCTGCCCCATAGACACGGCTTTCTGCCAGCCCCCCATGGCTGATCCTGCCCCATAGACACCCCATAGACACCCTGCCCCATAGACCTCCTGCCCCATAGACACCCCATAGACACCCCATAGACACCCTGCCCCATAGATACAGGGTCACCCTGCCCCATAGAGAGAAGAACTGACCCTGCCCCATAGATGGGGTGACCCTGCCCCATAGAGAGAGGGACTCACCCTGCCCCATAGCAAGGGGGATACCCTGCCCCATAGATGGGGTAACCCAGCCCCATAGACAGGGTAACCCTGCCCCACAGCAACCCGGTAACCCTGCCCCATAGATGGGGTGACCCTGCCCCATAGAGGGACTCACCCTGCCCCATAGATGGGGAGACCCTGCCCTATAGACACCGCGTCACCCTGCCCTATAGCCACCCAGTAACCCTGCCCCATAGATGGGGTAACCCGGCCCCATAGACAAGGTATCCCTGCCCCATAGAGAAGGACTCACCCTGCCCCATAGACAGGGTAACCCTGCCCCATAGATGGGGAGACCCTGCCCCATAGATAGGGTGACCCTGCCCCATAGATACTGGGTCGTCCTGCCCCATAGAGAAGGACTCACCCTGCCCCATAGCGAGGGGGATACCCTGCCCCACAGATGGGGTAACCCAGCCCCATAGAGAAGGTATCCCTGCCCCATAGACGGGTATCCCTGC
>NW_015091644.1:1837-2093 GCF_001431845.1 Calidris pugnax | reverse complement strand
TCATGAGTGCCGTGGGGTGATGTGTGGGGAGATGTGGGGCTGGGGAGACATTACGAGTGCCATGGGGTGATGTGGGGTGACTGTGGGTCGCTGTGGGGCAGTGGGGAGTCACTGTGGGGTGATGTGGGGCGCCGTGGGGTGATGTGAGGCTGCCGTGGGTCGCTATGGGGCAGCTGTGAGTCGCTATGGGGCAGCTGTGGGTCTCTGTGGGTCGCTATGGGGCGGCTGTGGGGCGCTGGGGGTCGCTATGGGGGGG
>NW_015091644.1:0-821 GCF_001431845.1 Calidris pugnax | reverse complement strand
TGGGGCGCCTTGGGGTGGCTGTGGGGCCGCCGTGGGTCGCTATGGGGCAGCTGTGGGTCTCTGTAGGTCACTGTGGGGCTGCCGTGGGGCGTGAGGAGCTGTCGATGGGGCACCACACGCGGCTGTGGGGCAGTGTGGCATCGCTATGGGGGGATGTGGGGCTGCCGTGGGTCGCTATGGGGCAGCTGTGGGTCTCTGTAGGTCACTGTGGGGCTGCCGTGGGGCGTGAGGAGCTGTCGATGGGGCACCACACGCGGCCGTGGGGCAGTGTGGCATCGCTATGGGGTGATGTGGGGCTGCCGTGGGTCGCTATGGGGCAGCTGTGGGGCTCTGTGGGTCACTATGGGGCAGCTGTGGGTCGCTATGGGGCTGCCGTGAGTCCCTATGGGGCTGCTGTGGGGCACGAGGACCTACTGACGGGGCACAACACGCGGCCGTGGGGCTGCTGTGGGGCACTGTGGGTTGCTATGGGGCAGCTGTGGGTCACTATGGGGCAGCTCTGGGGCTCTGTGGGGCGCCGTGGGGCGCCGTGGGTCGCTATGGGGCAGCCGTGGGTCTCTGTGGGTCACTATGGGGCTGCCGTGGGGCGTGAGGAGCTGCCAACGGGGCACCACACCTGGCCATGGGGCAGTGTGGGGCTGCTCTGGGGCGCCGTGGGGGGCTGTGGGGGGCTGTGGGTCGCTATGGGGCAGCCATGGGTCGCTATGGGGCAGCTGTGGGGCGCTATGGGGCAGCTGTGGGGTTCTGTGGGTCTCTGTGAGTCCCTATGGGGCTGCTGTGGGGCGTGAGGACCTGCCAACGGGGCACCACACGCGGCCTTG
>NW_015091643.1:16684-18131 GCF_001431845.1 Calidris pugnax | reverse complement strand
ACTGGGAATGGACTGGGAATGGACTGGGAGTGGACTGGGGGCTACTGGGAGGGACTGGGAGTGGACTGGGAGGGACTGGGATGGACTGGGGGCTACTGGGAGGCCACTGCGGGGCTACTGGGAGGGACTGGGAGGGACTGGGAATGGACTGGGAGAGACTGGGAATGAACTGGGGGGGTTACTGGGATGGACTGGGAGGGACTGGGAGGCTACTGAGAGACTGGGAATAGACTAGGATGGACTGGGAAGGGACTGGGAGGGACTGGGAATGGAATTGGAGGGACTGGGAGAGACTGGGAGGCTACTGGGAGGGACTGGGGGGGACTGGGAGAGACTGGGAATGGACTGGGAGGGACTGGGAGGCTTCTGGGAGGGACTGGGAATGGACTGGGATGGACTGGGATGGACTGGGAGGCTTCTGGGAAGGACTGGGTATGGACTGGGATGGACTGGGGACTACTGGGAGGACACTGCAGGGCCACTGGGAGGGACTGCGAAGGGACTGTGGTGTCTACTGGGACAGACTGGGAAGCACTGGGAGGGACTGGAAATGGACTGGGATGGGATGGAGGGATACTGGGAGGGACTGGGAGGGACTGGGAAGGGATTGGGATGGATGAGGGCTACTGGGAGGACACTGGGGGGCCACTGGGAGGGACTGGGAGGCTTCTGGGAGGGACTGGGATGGACTGGGAGGGACTGGGAAGGGACTGGGGTGTCTACTGGGATAGACTGGGAAGCACTGGGAGGGACTCGGAATGGAGTGGGATGGGTTGGAGGGCTACTGGGAGGGACTGGGAATAGACTGGGGGGTTACTGGGATGGACTGGGAGGGACTGGAATGGAATGGGGGGTTACTGGGATGGACTGGGAGGGACTGGGAGGGACTGGGAATGGACTGGGAATGGACTGGGGGGTTACTGGGAATGGACTGAGATGGACTGGGAAAAGACTGGGAGGGACTGGGAATGGACTGGGAGGGACTGGGAATGGACTGGGGTGCTACTGGAAGAGACTGGGAGGGACTGGGAATGGACTGGGAGGGACTGGGAGGCTACTGGGAGGGACTGGGAAGGGACTGTGGTGTCTACTGGGATAGACTGGGAAGCACTGGGAGGGACTGGGAATGGACTGGGGGGTTACTGGGATGGACTGGGGGGATGGAGTGGGAGGGACTGGGAGGGACTGGGAGGCTACTGGGAGGGACTGGGAATGGACTGTGAGGGACTGGGGGGCTACTGGGATGGACTGGGGGCTACTGGGAGGACACTGCAGGGCCACTGGGAGGGACTGGGAGGCTACTGGGAGGGACTGGGAAGGGACTGTGGTGTCTACTGGGATAGACTGGGAAGCACTGGGAGGGACTGGGAATGGACTGGGGGGTTCTGGGAATGAACTGGGGGGGTTACTGGGATGGACTGGGAGGGACTGGGAGGCTACTGAGAGA
>NW_015091643.1:15713-16461 GCF_001431845.1 Calidris pugnax | reverse complement strand
GGGAGAGGCTGGGAATGAGGTGGGGATGGGGTGGGATGGACTGGGGGGCTACTGGGAGGGACTAGGAATGGACTGGGGGGTTACTGGGGTGGACTGGGAGACACGGGGAGAGACTGGGAATGGACTAGGATGGACTGGGAAGGGACTGGGAATGGACTGGGATGGACTGGGGACTACTGGGAGGACACTGCGGGGCCACTGGGAGGAACTGGGAGGCTTCTGGGAGGGACTGGGAATGGACTGGGATGGACTGGGAGGCTACTGGGAGGGACTGGGAATGGACTGTGAGGGACTGGGGGGCTACTGGGATAGACTGGGAGGCTACTGGGAAGGACTGGGTATGGACTGGGAGGGACTGGAAATGGACTGGGATGGGTTGGAGGGCTACTGGGAGGGACTGGGAGGGACTGGGAAGGGACTGGGAGGGACTGGGAGAGACTGGGAGGGACTGGGAATGGACTGGGATGGGTTGGAGGGCTACTGGGAGGACACTGGGAGGACACTGGGAGGACACTGGGAGGAACTGGGAAGGGACTGGGATGGACTGGGGGGGCACTGGAGAAACTGGGAGGGACTGGAAAGGGACTGGGGGGTTACTGGGATGGACTGGGAAGCACTGGGAGGGAGGGAGGGGACTGGGAGAGACTGGGAGGAACTGGGAGGGACTGGGAGGAACTGGGAGGGACTGGGAAGCACTGGGGGTGGCTTCAATGAGGCTGTGTGGGGGTATAAGGGGGCAAATTAGGTG
>NW_015091643.1:14524-15078 GCF_001431845.1 Calidris pugnax | reverse complement strand
CCGCCCCGCCCACCGCCCAGACCACGCCCACCCGCTTGGGGGCACTTGTGGGTCACGGGGTGCCACTTGGGGGTCGTTGGGTGTCACTTGGGGGTCACGGAGTGTCACTTGGGGGTCACTGGGGGTCTCCAGGTGCCACTTGTGGGTCGCAGGTGTCACTTGTGGGTCCCAGGTGCCACTTGTGGGTCCCTGGTGCCACTTGTGGGTCTCTGGGTGTCACTTGTGGGTCCCTGCTGACTCCTGTGGGTCTCTGGGTGTCACTTGTGGGTCACTGAGTGCCACTTGTGGGTCCCAGGTGCCACTTGTGGGTCACGGGTGCCACTTGTGGGTCCCCGGGCGTCACTTGTGGGTCCCTGGTGCCACTTGTGGGTCCCTGGTGCCACTTGTGGGTCGCAGGTGCCACTTGTGGGTCCCAGGTGCCACTTGTGGGTCCCTGGGTGTCACTTGTGGGTCCCGGGTGCCACTTGTGGGTCACCGATGTCACTTGTGGGTCGCAGGGCGGGCGCGTGGGGCCCGTGGGGGCCGTGGGGCGGCTGCTCGGTGACGTGTGGGGC
>NW_015091643.1:5426-6793 GCF_001431845.1 Calidris pugnax | reverse complement strand
AAGGGGGATTTTGGGGGGGGAAAGTGGGGGTTTGGGGGAAAAAGTGGGGTTTTGGGGTGAGAAGTGGGATTTCAGGGTGCCGGGAGGTATTTTGGAGGGAAAAGTGGTATTTTTTGAGGAAAAGTGGTATTTTTGGGGGGAAAAAGTGGGGTTTTGGGGTGTGGGCAGGATTTTGGGGTGAAAAAATGGGCTTTTAGTGTTCAGGATGGGATTTTGGGGTGTAGAGCCGGGTTTTGGGGCAAGAAGTGGGATTTTTTTGGGGAAAAGTGGGATTTTTAGGGTTCAGGGTGGGATTTTTGAAAATTGGCTTTTTTGGGTGCGGGGGCGTTTTTGGGAGGTGAAAAGTGGAATTTGGGGGGAAAAAATTGGGATTTTGGGATGAGAAGTGGGATTTTGGGGGTAAAAAGTGGGATTTTGGGGTGCAGGAAGGGATTTTAGGGTGAGAAGCACCATTTTGGAGGGCAAGGAGGGATTTGGGGATGAAAAATTGGGATTTTAGGGTTCAGGGTGGGATTTTTGGGGGGGGAAAAGTGGGATTTTTGGGGTGTGGGGGGCATTTTGGGGGGGTGAAAAGTGTTATTTTGGGGGTGAAAGGTGGGATTTTGGGGTGAAAAGTGGGACTTTGGGGGTAAAATGTGGGATTTTTGGGGTGTAGAGATGGGTTTTGGGGTGAAAAGTGGGATTTCAGAGTGTGGGCAGGATTTTGGGGTGAAAGGTGGGATTTTGGGGGTGAATAGTGGAGTTTGGGGGAAAAAGTGGGATTGGGGGTTTGAAAAGTGGGATTTTTGGGGTGCAGGGAAGAGATTTTGGGGCAAAAAAGCGCCATTTTGGAGAGCGGGGAGGGATTTTGGGGGTGAAAAATTGGGATTTTAGGGTTCAGCGTGGGATTTTGGGGGGTGAAAATGGCGGTTTTGGGTGCGGGGGGCATTTTGGGGGGGTGAAAAGTGTTATTTTGGGGGTGAAAGGTGGGATTTTGGGGTGAAAAGTGGGACTTTGGGGGTAAAATGTGGGATTTTTGGGGTGTAGAGATGGGTTTTGGGGTGAAAAGTGGGATTTCAGAGTGTGGGCAGGATTTTGGGGTGAAAGGTGGGATTTTGGGGGTGAATAGTGGAGTTTGGGGGAAAAAGGTAAAAAGTGAGATTTCTGGGGTGCAGGGGGGGTTTGGGGCAAAAAGTGAGGTTTTGGGGTGGGATTTTGGGGGTGAAAAGTGGGATTTTGGGGGGGAAAAATTGGGATTTTGGGTGGAAAGAGGGATTTTGGGGTGAGAAGTGTGATTTTTTGGGGGTAAAAAGCCGGATTTCAGGGTGAAAGGTGGGATTTTGGGGTTCAGGGTGGGATTTTTGGGGGTGAAAATGGCGTTTTAGGGT
>NW_015091643.1:4735-5230 GCF_001431845.1 Calidris pugnax | reverse complement strand
CGCCCCCCGGCGGCTGCTGATGGGGCTGCACCTGGGGGGGGTCCCCAGCACCGACCCCCTCCCCGCGCTCTACGCCTTCGCCCACCCCCCCTGCCTGGTGCGTGGGGCACTGGGAGGGACTGGGAGGGGGTGGGAAGCACGCTGGGGGGGCGCTGGGAGGGATTGGGAGCAGGGGGGAGGCACTGGGAGGGCACTGGGAGCACTTGGGGTGGCACTGGGAGGGCACTGGGAGGGCTAGGGGTGCACTGGGAGGGCACTGGGTCATACTGGGAGGCACTGGGAGGAGTAGGGGTGCGCTGAGAGGGCACTGGGAGGGACTGGGAGCACTTGGGGTGGCACTGGGTCATACTGGAAGGGACTGGGAGGTCACTGGAAGGGACTGGGAGGGCACTGGGAGGGACTGGGAGCACTTGGGGTGGCACTGGGAGGGCACTGGGACACTTGGGGTGGCACTGGGAGGGCCTGGGAGCACTTGGGGTGGCACTGAGAAGGCAC
>NW_015091643.1:0-1217 GCF_001431845.1 Calidris pugnax | reverse complement strand
GAGGGGCGGGGCTTGGGTCCGAGGGGGCGTGGCTATGGGGAGGGGGCATGGCCGAACGAGAGGGGGCGTGGCTAAAGGAGGCCCCGCCCCCTCCCCGGCAGGCACCGCGGGTGGGTGGACGCCTGCGCCCGGCTCTTCGGGGGGGTGGAGATCGTTGGGGTGGAGGCCCTGAGGGCGCCCGACGGCAGCGAGAACATCGTCCAGGTGGGACCCCCACCCCCACCCCACGGTGGGGACGGGAGGGGGGCGCCATGGGGACATCGTGGGGACATCGTGGGGACATGGGGACATCATGGGGACGTCATGGAGATGAGGAGAACATCATGGGGATGGGAGGTCATCATGAAGACGCCGTGGGGACATCATGGGGATGGGAGATCATCATGGGGACACCGTGGGAACACCGTGGGGACATGAGGACACCACGGGGACACCATGGGGACATCATGGGGATGGGAGGTCATCATGAAGACACCATGGGGACATGGGGACCCCATGGGGACGTCATGAAGATGAGGAGAACATCATGGGGACATCATGAGGACATCATGGGGACATCATGGGGACATCATGAGGACATCATGGGGACATCATGGGGACATCATGAGGACATCATGGGGACATCATGGGGACATCATGAGGACATCATGGGGACATCATGGGGACATCATGAGGACATCATGGGGACATCATGGGGACATCATGAGGACATCATGGGGACATCATGGGGACATCATGAGGACATCATGGGGACATCATGGGGACATCATGAGGACATCATGGGGACATGGGGACATCATGGGGATGGGAGGTCATCATGAAGACACCATGGGGACATGGGGACACCATGGGGACGTCATGAAGATGAGGAGAACATCATGGGGACATCATGAGGACATCATGGGGACATCATGGGGACATCATGAGGACATCACGGGGACGTCATGGAGATGAGGAGAACATCATGAGAACATCATGGGGATGGGAGGTCATCAAGAGGACACCATGGGGACATCATGGGGATGGGAGGTCATTACGGGGACACCATGAGGACACCATGGGGACTTGGGGACCCCGTGGGGACCCCGTGGTGACCCACCCCCCCCCGCCCCCCAGGTGCTGGGCTCGTGGCTGCCGCTGCTGGGCCCGGGGGCGGGGGAGGACCAGGCCCGGATCGTGGAGCTGGTGCTGGAGAGAATGAGGGCGGAGCTGCCCCC
>NW_015091642.1:27024-27964 GCF_001431845.1 Calidris pugnax | reverse complement strand
CAGCACCCCGACATGCTGATTGGCCGGCACCTCGCATGCTGATTGGCCAGTGGGCTGGAACCCCACAATCCTGATTGGTCAGCACCCCAACATGCTGATTGGCCGACATCCTGCATACTGATTGGCCGGCTGGCCAGCACCCCGACATGCTGATTGGCCGGCATCTCGCATGCTGATTGGCTGGTTGGCCATCAACCCAACATGCTAATTGGCTGGCATCGCCCATGCTGATTGGCCGGCAGGTTGGCACCCCAACGTTCTGATTGGTCAGCACCCCGACATGCTGATTGGCCGGCATCCTGCATACTGATTGGCCGATTGGCCATCAACCTGACATGCTGATTGGCCGGCATCTCGCATGCTGATTGGCCAGTGGGTTGGGACCCCAACATGCTGATTGGCCGGCATCACTCATTGGCCAGGATCGGGCATGCTGATTGGCTGGCTGGCCTGTACCCCAACATGCTGATTGGCCGGCATCCCACATGCTGATTGGCCGGTTGGCCATCAACCCAACATGCTGATTGGCCGGTGGGCTGGTACCCCAACATGCTGATTGGTCAGCACCCCAACGTGCTGATTGGCCAGCATCCTGCATGCTGATTGGCCGCCTGGCCGGCGTGCCCACGTTCTGATTGGCCGTCACTTGGCCGTGCTGACGATTGGCCAGCCGGCCCTCCCTCCGACATGCTGATTGGCCGGCTGGTTGGCACCCCAACACACCGATTGGCTGGTCGCCCATCACCCCAACACGCGATTGGCTGCCGCCCCCGGGGAGGGGGGGGGTGTCACTCACCTCCCGCCACGTCCCACCGCCGGGGGGCTGGGTGTAGAGCACACACACTGGGGGGGGGAAAATGGGGGGCGCTGACACCACGGACCCCCCACCCCGGACCCCCCTGACCCCCCCAGACACCCCCTGGGTGCTCCCAGCCCCCCC
>NW_015091642.1:21704-25944 GCF_001431845.1 Calidris pugnax | reverse complement strand
CCCCCCCCCAGCCCCACTCACGGGGGTCGGACTTGGAGAAGGTGTCCTTGTCCAGGAGCTGCCTGTGGGGGGGGGGAGAAGATGAGTGTGAGTGTGAGTGTGCACACGCGTGTGCACGCCGGGCTGTGCACGTGGGTGTGCACACGTGGCTGCGTGTGCTCCGTGCCACGCACCGGGGGGTGCACAATTGTGTGTGTCAGGGTGTGCACAGGCGTGTGTCAGGGTGCACAGGTGTGTGTTGGGGTGCACACATGTGTGTCCAGGTGTGCACAGGCGTGTGTCGGGGTGCACAGTTATATGTTGGGGTGCACAGTTGTGTGTTGGTGTGCACAGCCGTGTCTCAGGGTGCACAGTTGTGTGTCAGGGTGTGCACAGGCGTGTGTTGGGGTGCACAGTTGTGTGTCGGGGCATGCAGCCGTGTGTCGGGGTGTGCACAACCATGTGTCAGGGTGTGCACAGCCGTGTCGGGGTGTGCAATTGTGTGTCAGGGTGTGCACAGGCATGTGTTGGGATGCACAATTGTGTGTCAGGGTGCACAGTTGTGTGTTGGGGTGCACACATGTGTGTCCAGGTGTGCACAGCCGTGTGTTGGGATGCACAGGTGTGTGTTGGGGTGTGCACAGCCGTGTGTCAGGGTGCACAGCCGTGTGTCAGGGTGCACAGTTGTGTGTCCGGGTGTGCATAGCTGTGTGTTGGTGTGCACAGCTGTGTGTCAGGGCATGCAGTTGTGTGTTTGGGTGTGCACAGCCACGTGTCAGGGTGCACAGCCGTGTGTCAGGGTGCACAGTTGTGTGTCAGAGTGGACAGATGTGTGTCAGGGTGTGCACAACCATGTGCCAGAGTGTGCACAGCCACGTGTCAGGGTGCACAGATGTATGTTGGGGTGTGCACAAGCATGTGTCGGGGTGCACAGGTGTGTGTTGAGGCGTACAACTGTGTGTTGGAGTGTGCACAGCTGCGTGTCAGGGTGCACAGGTGTATGTTGGGGATGTGCACAACCATGTGTCAGGGTGCACAGGTGTGTGTCTGGGGGTGCACAGCTGTGTGTTGGTGTGCACAGCCGTGTGTCAGGGTGCACAGTTGTGTGTCAGGGTGTGCACAGCCACGTGTCAGGGTGCACAGGCGTGTGTCAGGGTGTGCACAGCTGCATGTCAGGGTGCACAGATGTATGTTGGGGTGTGCACAACCATGTGTCAGGGTGTGCACAGCTGTGTGTTGGTGTGCACAGCTGTGTGTCAGGGCATGCAGTTGTGTGTTGGGGTGTGCACAGCCATGTGTCAGGGTGTGCACAGCCGTGTGTCATGGTGCACAGTTGTGTGTTGGGGTGTGCACAGGCGTGTGTCGGGGTGCACAACCATGTGTCAGGGTGTGCACAGGTGTGTGTTGGTGTGCACAGTTGTGTGTCGGGGCATGCAGCCGTGTGTCAGGGTGCACAGCTGCGTGTCAGGGTGCACAGGTGTATGTTGGGGTGTGCACAACCATGTGTCAGGGTGCACAGTTGTGTGTCAGGGTGTGCACAGCTGTGTGTTGGTGTGCACAGCCGTGTGTCAGGGCATGCAGTTGTGTGTTGGGGTGTGCACAGCCATGTGTCAGGGTGTGCACAGCCGTGTTGGTGTGTGCAATTGTGTGTCAGGGTGTGCACAACCATGTGTCGGGGTGTGCAATTGTGAGTCGGGGCATGCAGCCGTGTGTCGGGGTGCACAGTTGTGTGTCAGAGTGTGCACAGCCACGTGTCAGGGTGCACAAGCGTGTGTCAGGGTGTGCACAACCGTGTGTCAGGGCATACAGCTGTGTGTCAGGGTGCACAGTTGTGTATTGGAGTGTGCACAGCCACGTGTCAGGGTGCACAAGCGTGTGTCAGGGTGTGCACAACCGTGTGTCAGGGCATACAGCTGTGTGTCAGGGTGCACAGTTGTGTATTGGAGTGTGCACAGCCACGTGTCAGGGTGCACAAGCGTGTGTCAGGGTGTGCACAACCGTGTGTCAGGGCATACAGCTGTGTGTCAGGGTGCACAGTTGTGTATTGGAGTGTGCACAGCCACGTGTCAGGGTGCACAAGCGTGTGTCAGGGTGTGCACAACCGTGTGTCAGGGCATACAGCTGTGTGTCAGGGTGCACAGTTGTGTATTGGAGTGTGCACAGCCACGTGTCAGGGTGCACAAGCGTGTGTCAGGGTGTGCACAACCGTGTGTCAGGGCATACAGCTGTGTGTCAGGGTGCACAGTTGTGTATTGGAGTGTGCACAGCCACGTGTCAGGGTGCACAAGCGTGTGTCAGGGTGTGCACAACCGTGTGTCAGGGCATACAGCTGTGTGTCAGGGTGCACAGTTGTGTATTGGAGTGTGCACAGCCACGTGTCAGGGTGCACAAGCGTGTGTCAGGGTGTGCACAACCGTGTGTCAGGGCATACAGCTGTGTGTCAGGGTGCACAGTTGTGTATTGGAGTGTGCACAGCCACGTGTCAGGGTGCACAAGCGTGTGTCAGGGTGTGCACAGCCATGTGTCGGGGTGCACAGGTGTGTGTGTCAGGGCGCACAGCCGTGTTGGGGGTGTGCACAGATGTATGTCGGAGCGTGCAGAGCCGTGTCAGGACACACACACACACGTATGTTAGGGGGGTACAGAGGCATGTTGGGGGGCACACATGTATGTTGGGGCGTGCAGAGCCGTGTCAGGACACAGATGTATGTTGGAGGGGACACACATGTATGTCAGGGGGCCACACATGTATGTTAAAGCATGTAGAACCATGTCAGGACACACACATGTATGTCAGGGGGCACACACGTATGTTGAGGCATGTAGAGCCGTGTCAGGACACACACACATGTATGTCAGGGGGGGACACATGTATGTTGAGGCATGTAGAGCCGTGTCAGGACACACACGTATGTTGCAGGGGGCACAGGTGTATTTTGGGGCGTGCAGAGCCGTGTCAGGACACACACACGTATGTTGGGGGGCACACATGTATGTCAGGGCGTGCAGAGCCGTGTCAGGACACAGATGTATGTTGGGGACACACACGTATGTTCAGGGGGGGCACAGATGCATGTTGGGGGGCACACATGTATGTTAGAGCGTGCAGAGCCGTGTCAGAACACACACACATATGTCGGGGGGGCACACATGTATGTTGGGGGGCACACTTGTATGTTGAGGCATGTAGAGCCATGGCAGGACACACACGCATGTCATGGGGGACACAGATGCATGTTGGGGGGGCACACATGTATGTTAGAGCGTGCAGAGCCGTGTCAGAACACACACACATATGTCGGGGGGGCACACATGTATGTTGGGGGGCACACTTGTATGTTGAGGCATGTAGAGCCATGGCAGGACACACACGCATGTCATGGGGGACACAGATGCATGTTGGGGGGGCACACATGTATGTTAGAGCGTGCAGAGCCGTGTCAGGACACATGTTCCCCCCCAACCCCCCCCAGTGCTCTCCCAGTGCCTCCCAGTATCCCAAACACCAACTGTTCCCTGCTCCCCGCTGTCTTCCAGTGCCTCCCAGTGCCTCCCAGTGCCCAAAACACCAACTGCCCCCCGCTCCCCAGTGCCTCCCAGTGCCCCCCAGTGCTTCCCAGTGCCTCCCAGTGCCTGAATCACCAACTGGCCCCACTCCCCGCTGTCTCCCAGTGCCTCCCAGTGCCTCCCAGTACCCGAGAACACCCCACAGCACCAACTGGCTCTGCTCCCTGCTGTCTCCCAGTGCATCCCAGTGCCTCCCAGTACCTCCCAGTGCCCAAAACACCAACTGCCCCCCGCTCCCCAGTGCTTCCCAGTGCCTCCCAGTGCCCAAAACACCAACTGCCCCCCTGCTCCCCGCTGTCTCCCAGTGCCTCCCAGTACCCGAACACCAACTGGCCACACTCCCCACTGTCTCCCAGTGCCTCCCAGTGCCCAAAACACCAACTGGCCCCGCTCCCCAGTGGCTCCCAGTACATCCCAGTGCATCCCAGTGCCTCCCAGTGCCTCCCAGTGCCCAAAACACCAACCGCCCCCCGCTCCCCAGTGCCTCCCAGTGCATCCCAGTGCCCGAAACACCAACTGCCCCTTCTCCCCAGTGCCTCCCAGTGCCTCCCAGCACCCGACAACACCAACTGCCCCCGCTCCCCAGTGCCTCCCAGTGCCTTCCAGTGCCCGAATCACCAACTGGCCCCACTCCCCGCTGTCTCCCAGTGCCTCCCAGTACCCGATAACACCCCACAGCACCAACTCCCCCTGC
>NW_015091642.1:20381-21642 GCF_001431845.1 Calidris pugnax | reverse complement strand
ACCTGGAGGTCATGGCACCCCCTAGGTGGGGTTCGTGGGGGGCAGGGTGGAGGTGCCACCCCATGCCCAAGATCCTGAAGGTCATGTCACCCCCTGGGTGGGGCTCCTGAGGAACATGGGACACATCCCACCCCATGGCCAAGGTGGTGGCATCATGGAGGACATGTCAACCCATGGCCAAGTGAGGTCCCATGGGGCATAATGGGGACACGCCACCCCATGGCCAAGGACCTGGAGGTCATGGCACCCCCTAGGTGGGGTTCCTGGGGGGCAGGGTGGAGGTGCCACCCCATGCCCAAGATCCTGAAGGTCATGTCACCCCTTGGGTGGGGCTCCTGAGGAACATGGGACACATCCCACCGTATGGCCAAGGTGGTGGCATCGTGGAGGACGTCAACCCATGGCCAAGTGAGGTCCCATGGGGCATCATGGGGACATTCCACCCCATGGCCAAGGACCTGGAGGTCACACCACCCCCTGGGTGGGGTTCCTGGGGGAGAGGGGGGACATCCCACCCCATGGCCAAGGACCTGGAGGTCATACCACCCCTTGGGTGGGGCTCCTGAGGAACATGGGACACATCCCACCGTATGGCCAAGGTGGTGGCATCGTGGAGGACGTCAACCCATGGCCAAGTGAGGTCCCATGGGGCATCATGTGGACATTCTACCCCATGGCCAAGGACCTGGAGGTCACACCACCCCCTGGGTGGGGTTCCTGAGTGACAGGGGGGACATCCCACCCCATGGCCAAGGTCCTGGGGGTCATGCCACCCCCTGGGTGGGGTCCTGAGGAACATGGGACACATCCCACCCTATGGCCAAGGTGGTGGCATCATGGAGGACATGTCAACCCATGGCCAAGTGAGATCCCATGGGGCATCATGGGGACATTCCACCCCATGGCCAAGGACCTGGAGGTCACACCACCCCCTGGGTGGGGTTCCTGGGGGAGAGGGGGGACATCCCACCCCATGGCCAAGGTCCTGGCATCATGGAGGACAGGACACCCCATGGCCAAGGTCTTGGCATCATGGAGGACACGTCAACCCATGGTCAAGTGAGGTCCCATGGAGCATCATGGGGACATTCCACCCCATGGCCAAGGACCTGGAGGTCACACCACCCCCTGGGTGGGGTTCCTGGGGGAGAGGGGGGACATCCCACCCCATGGCCAAGGACCTGGAGGTCATACCACCCCCTAGGTGGGGTTCCTGGGGGGCAGGGGGGAGGTGCCACCCCATGCCCAAGATCCTGAAGGC
>NW_015091642.1:15116-19635 GCF_001431845.1 Calidris pugnax | reverse complement strand
TCTGGGTACCCCCCAGTCCTCCCAGTAACTCCCAGTACCCCCCCCAGCATCACCCGGGGGCTCCCAGTACCACCCCGTAGCCCCATCACCCGCAGACACGGGGTTCCCCAGTGCCCCCAGTAACTCCCAGTATCACCCAGGGGCTCCCAGTGCCATCCCAGTTCTGTCCTGCCACCTCCCAGTAACTCCCAGTAGCTCCCAGGGGCTCCCAGTGCCGTCCCACTTCTGCCCTGCCACCTCCCAGTAGCTCCCAGTACCACCCAGGGGCTCCCAGTGCCATCCCAGTTCTGCCCTGCCACCTCCCAGTAACTCCCAGTACCACCCAGGGGCTCCCAGTGCTGTCCCAGTTCTGCCCTGCCACCTCCCAGTAACTCCCAGTACCACCCAGGGGCTCCCAGTGCTGTCCCACTTCTGCCCTGCCACCTCCCAGTAACTCCCAGTACCACCCAGGGGCTCCCAGTACCGTCCCAGTTCTGCCCTGGCACCTCCCAGTAGCTCCCAATATCACCCAGGGGCTCCCAGTACCGTCCCAGTTCTGCCCCCCTCCAGGTGTCCACGATGGGGCCACCTCCTCTAGGTGTCCATGATGGGGCCACCTTCTCCTGGTGTCCCCCTCCTCCTGGTGTCCATGATGAGACACCTCCTGGTGTCCACCTCCTCCAGGTATCCACGATGGGACACCTCCAGGTGTCCATATGGGGCCACCTCCTCCAGGTGTCCATCTCCTCTGGGTGTCCATGATGGGGCCACCTCCTCCTGGTGTCCACCTCCTCCAGGTATCCATGAAGGGACACCTCCAGGTGTCCATGATGGGAACGTTCTCCAGGTGTCCATGATGGGGCCACCTTCTCCTGGTGTCCACAATGGGACACCTCCTCCTGGTGTCCCCCTCCTTCTGGTGTCCATGATGAGACACCTCCTCCTGGTGTCCACCTCCTCCAGGTATCCATGATGGGGCCACCTCCTCTTGGTGTCCACCTCTTCCAGGTGTCCACGATGGGGGCACCTCCTCCAGGTGTCCACGATGGGGACATCTCCTGGTGTCCACCTTCTCCAGGTGTCCATGATGGGGACATCTCCTGGTGTCCACCTTCTCCAGGTGTCCATGATGGGGCCACCTCCTCCAGATGTCCATGATGAGACACCTCCTCCTGGTGTCCACCTCCTTCAGGTGACCACGATGGTGCCACCTCCTCCAGGTGTCCACGATGGGGCCACCTCCTCCAGGTGTCCATGATGGGGCCACCTCCTCTAGGTGTCCATGATGAGACACCTCCTCCTGGTGTCCCCCTCCTCCTGGTGTCCACCTCCTTCAGATGGCCATTATGAGACACCTCCTCCAGGTGTCCATGAGACACCTCCTCCTGGAGTCCACCTCCTCCAGGTATCCACAATGGGACATCTCCTCTAGGTGTCCATGATGGGGCCACCTCCTCCAGGTGTCCACGATGGGACACCTCTCTAGGTGTCCATGATGGGGCCACCTTCTCCAGGTGCCCATGATGAGACACCTTCTCTTGGTGTCCACCTCCTCCAGGTATCCATGATGAGACACCTCCTCCTGGTGTCCACCTCCTCCAGGTATCTACGATGGGGATACCTCCTCTAGGTGTCCATGATGGGGCCACCTCCTCTTGGTGTCCACCTCTTCCAGGTGTCCATGATGGGGCCACCTCCTCCAGGTGACCATGATGGAGCCACCTCCTCCTGGTGTCCACCTCCTTCAGGTGACCATGATGGGGCCACCTCCTCTAGGTGTCCATGATGAGACACCTCCTCCTGGTGTCCACCTTCTCCTGGTGTCCACAATGGGGACATCTCCTGGTGTCCACCTTCTCCAGGTGTCCACGATGGTGCCACCTCCTCCCAGTGTCCACCAGCCCCTCTCCAAAAATCCCACCACGGGGTGAGGAGTGACCACATCCCACCTCTTTTATTACAAAGCGGGGTGACGGGAGGGGACACACACACACACACACACGTGGAGGACACAACCACCTCCCACCACTACCCTGATGGAAAAGCCTTGATGACCTTGACGTCGTCCAAGGGCCGGTCTTGGGCGTTGGTCTCCACCATGGCCAGGCGCCCCAACACCCCCATGCCCTGGCAGACCCTCCCGAAGATGCTGTGCTTCCCGTCCAACCACTGCGCGGGGCCCAACGTCAAGAAGAACTGGCTCCCGTTGGTGTCCGGTCCCGCGTTGGCCATGGCCAAGATGCCAGCACCTGGGATGGATGGACAGATGGACATCTTCAAGGTGGGGGTTGCTTTGGGGGGGTCTTTTTTTTTTTGGAAAGGGTACGGTGGGAGATGGGCCACCTCATGGATTAAGGGTCTGGTATCATGGGGGACATGGCAGCCCATGGTCAAGGTCCTGGAGGTCATGGCACCCCCTAGGTGGGGTTCCTGGGGGACATTCCACCCCATGGCCAAGGTCCTGGGACACATGGCACCCCATGGATGGGGTCTTGAGGGACATGTCAACCCATGGTCAAGGTCCTGGGAGACATGGCACCCTATGGATGAGGTCTTGAGGGCCATGTCAACCCATGGCCAAGGTTCTGGCATCACGGGGGACATCCCACCCCATGGCCAAGGTCCTGGCATCATGGAGGACAGGACACCCCATGGCCAAGGTCTTGGCATCATGGAGGACACGTCAACCCATGGTCAAGTGAGGTCCCATGGAGCATCATGGGGACATTCCACCCCATGGCCAAGGTCCTGGGGGTCATACCACCCCATGGATGGGGTCTTAGGGGACATGGGAGACATCCCACCCCATGGCCAAGGTGGTGGCATCATGGAGGACATGTCAACCCATGGCCAAGTGAGGTCCCATGGGGCATCATGGGGACATTTCACCCCATGGCCAAGATCCTGGGGGTCATACCACCCCATGGATGGGGTCTTAGGGGACATGGGAGACATCCCACCCCATGGCCAAGGTGGTGGCATCATGGAGGACAGGACACTTCATGGCCAAGGTCTTGGCATCATGGAGAACATGTCACCCACGGCCAAGTGAGGTCCCATGGGACATCATGGAGACATGCCACTCCATGGCCAAGGTCCTGGGGGTCATACCACCCCATGGATGGGGTCTTAGGGGACATGGGAGACATCCCACTCCATGGCCAAGGTGGTGGCATCATGGAGGACATGTCAACCCATGGCCAAGTGAGGTCCCATGGGGCATAATGGGGACATTCCACCCCATGGCCAAGATCCTGGAGGTCATATCACCCCCGGGGTGGGGTTCCTGGGGGACATTCCACCCCATGGCCAAGATCTTGGAGGTACCACCGCCTGGGTGGCGTCCTGAGGAACATGGGAGACATCCCACTCCATGGCCAAGGTGGTGGCATCATGGAGGACATGTCAACCCATGGCCAAGTGAGGTCCCATGGGGCATAATGGGGACACGCCACCCCATGGCCAAGGACCTGGAGGTCATGGCACCCCCTAGGTGGGGTTCCTGGGGGGCAGGGTGGAGGTGCCACCCCATGCCCAAGATCCTGAAGGTCATGTCACCCCCTGGGTGGGGCTCCTGAGGAACATGGGACACATCCCACCCCATGGCCAAGGTGGTGGCATCATGGAGGACATGTCAACCCATGGCCAAGTGAGATCCCATGGGGCATCATGGGGACATTCCACCCCATGGCCAAGGACCTGGAGGTCACACCACCCCCTGGGTGGGGTTCCTGGGGGAGAGGGGGGACATCCCACCCCATGGCCAAGGACCTGGAGGTCATACCACCCCTTGGGTGGGGCTCCTGAGGAACATGGGACACATCCCACCGTATGGCCAAGGTGGTGGCATCGTGGAGGACGTCAACCCATGGCCAAGTGAGGTCCCATGGGGCATCATGTGGACATTCTACCCCATGGCCAAGGACCTGGAGGTCACACCACCCCCTGGGTGGGGTTCCTGAGTGACAGGGGGGACATCCCACCCCATGGCCAAGGTCCTGGGGGTCATGCCACCCCCTGGGTGGGGTCCTGAGGAACATGGGACACATCCCACCCTATGGCCAAGGTCATGGCATCATGGAGGACATGTCAACCCATGGTCAAGTGAGGTCCCATGGGGCATCGTGGAGACATTCCACCATCATGGGGACATCCCACCGCATGGCCAAGGTGGTGGCATCATGGAGGACACGTCACCCCATGGCCAAGTGAGGTCCCATGGGGCATCATGGAGACATTCCACCCCACGGCCAACATCCTGGAGGCCATACCACCTCTGGGGTGGGGGTTCCTGGGGGGCAGGATGGAGGTGCCACCCCCAACGTTCTTCTCCCCTCCCGGTGGTGGCCTCTACTCACCGGTGAACTTCAGCTCGGGGTGCAGCTCGTCCTCAAACTGCTTCCCGTAGATGGAGGCACCTCCACGACCTGTGGGGAGGTCGGGGGGGGGTCAGGGAGATGGTGGGAGGGGATATGTTGCGGGGGGGGGGACATCGGAAGGCTGGGGGGGGGCCCACCGGGGCCGGGGGGGGCTCCTCCTT
>NW_015091642.1:9026-9502 GCF_001431845.1 Calidris pugnax | reverse complement strand
ACAGGGATATTGGGATATGGGGACATGGTCTTATGGGGGGCAAGGGGACATGGGGGACATGGGTTTGGGGACACAGGGACATGAGGGATATGGGTTTGAGGACATGGGGGACACAGGGACATTGGGACATGAGGACATGGACATATGGGGGACACAGGGACATGGGTTTGGGGACATGGGGGACACCGGGACATGGGGGACAGCAGGACATGGAGATATGGGGACATGGGGACATGAGAGATATGGGTTTGGGGACACGGGACATGGGGACATGAGGACAAGGGGGACACAGGGATATGGGGGACACGGGGTTGGGGACACGAGGACACGGGGGACACAGGGACATGGGTTTGGGGACACGGAGACGTGAGGACATGGGGACATGGTGCACATGGGTTTGGGGACACGGGGACACGGGTATGGGGACATGGGGGACACCAGGACGTGGAGATATGGGGACACGGGGACATGGGGGA
>NW_015091642.1:3314-6569 GCF_001431845.1 Calidris pugnax | reverse complement strand
TGAGGGTGTACAGGCGTGTGTTGGGGTGTGCACAGCTGCGTGTCGGGGCACACAGTTGTGTGTCGGGGCATGCAGCCATGTGTCAGGGTGTGCACAGCCGTGTTGGGGAGTGCAATTGTGTGTCAGGGTGTGCACAGGCGTGTGTCAGGGTGCACAGTTGTGTCTCAGGGTGCACAGTTGTGTGTCAGGGTGTGCACAGGCGTGTGTTGGGGTGCACAGTTGTGTGTCGGGGCATGCAGCCGTGTGTCGGGGTGTGCACAACCATGTGTCAGGGTGTGCACAGCCGTGTCGGGGTGTGCAATTGTGTGTCAGGGTGTGCACAGGCATGTGTTGGGATGCACAATTGTGTGTCAGGGTGCACAGTTGTGTGTTGGGGTGCACACATGTGTGTCCAGGTGTGCACAGCCGTGTGTTGGGATGCACAGGTGTGTGTTGGGGTGTGCACAGCCGTGTGTCAGGGTGCACAGCCGTGTGTCAGGGTGCACAGTTGTGTGTCCGGGTGTGCATAGCTGTGTGTTGGTGTGCACAGCTGTGTGTCAGGGCATGCAGTTGTGTGTTTGGGTGTGCACAGCCACGTGTCAGGGTGCACAGCCGTGTGTCAGGGTGCACAGTTGTGTGTCAGAGTGGACAGATGTGTGTCAGGGTGTGCACAACCATGTGCCAGAGTGTGCACAGCCACGTGTCAGGGTGCACAGATGTATGTTGGGGTGTGCACAAGCATGTGTCGGGGTGCACAGGTGTGTGTTGAGGCGTACAACTGTGTGTTGGAGTGTGCACAGCTGCGTGTCAGGGTGCACAGGTGTATGTTGGGGATGTGCACAACCATGTGTCAGGGTGCACAGGTGTGTGTCTGGGGGTGCACAGCTGTGTGTTGGTGTGCACAGCCGTGTGTCAGGGTGCACAGTTGTGTGTCAGGGTGTGCACAGCCACGTGTCAGGGTGCACAGGCGTGTGTCAGGGTGTGCACAGCTGCATGTCAGGGTGCACAGATGTATGTTGGGGTGTGCACAACCATGTGTCAGGGTGTGCACAGCTGTGTGTTGGTGTGCACAGCTGTGTGTCAGGGCATGCAGTTGTGTGTTGGGGTGTGCACAGCCATGTGTCAGGGTGTGCACAGCCGTGTGTCATGGTGCACAGTTGTGTGTTGGGGTGTGCACAGGCGTGTGTCGGGGTGCACAACCATGTGTCAGGGTGTGCACAGGTGTGTGTTGGTGTGCACAGTTGTGTGTCGGGGCATGCAGCCGTGTGTCAGGGTGCACAGCTGCGTGTCAGGGTGCACAGGTGTATGTTGGGGTGTGCACAACCATGTGTCAGGGTGCACAGTTGTGTGTCAGGGTGTGCACAGCTGTGTGTTGGTGTGCACAGCCGTGTGTCAGGGCATGCAGTTGTGTGTTGGGGTGTGCACAGCCATGTGTCAGGGTGTGCACAGCCGTGTTGGTGTGTGCAATTGTGTGTCAGGGTGTGCACAACCATGTGTCGGGGTGTGCAATTGTGAGTCGGGGCATGCAGCCGTGTGTCGGGGTGCACAGTTGTGTGTCGGGGTGTGCAATTGTGTGTCAGGGTGGGCACAACCATGTGTCGGGGAGTGCAATTGTGTGTCAGGGTGGGCACAACCATGTGTCGGGGAGTGCAATTGTGTGTCAGGGTGGGCACAACCATGTGTCGGGGAGTGCAATTGTGTGTCAGGGTGGGCACAACCATGTGTCGGGGAGTGCAATTGTGTGTCAGGGTGGGCACAACCATGTGTCGGGGAGTGCAATTGTGTGTCAGGGTGGGCACAACCATGTGTCGGGGAGTGCAATTGTGTGTCAGGGTGGGCACAACCATGTGTCGGGGAGTGCAATTGTGTGTCAGGGTGGGCACAACCATGTGTCGGGGAGTGCAATTGTGTGTCAGGGTGGGCACAACCATGTGTCGGGGAGTGCAATTGTGTGTCAGGGTGGGCACAACCATGTGTCGGGGAGTGCAATTGTGTGTCAGGGTGTGCACAGCCGTCTGTCAGGCTGAACAGCCGTGTGTGAGGGTGCACAGTTGTGTGTCAGAGGGTGCACAGCCACGTGTCAGGGTGCACAGCCGTGTGTCAGGGTGCACAGGCGTGTGTTGGGGTGTGCACAGCTGCGTGTCGGGGCACACAGTTGTGTGTCGGGGCATGCAGCCATGTGTCAGGGTGTGCACAGCCGTGTTGGGGTGTGCAATTGTGTGTCAGGGTGTGCACAGGCGTGTGTCAGGGTGCACAGGTGTGTGTCCAGGTGTGCACAAGCGTGTGTCAGGGTGTGCACAGCCATGTGTCGGGGTGCACAGGTGTGTGTGTCAGGGCGCACAGCCGTGTTGGGGGTGTGCACAGACGTATGTCAGAGCGTGCAGAGCCGTGTCAGGACACACACACACGTATGTTAGGGGGGTACAGAGGCATGTTGGGGGGCACACATGTATGTTGGGGCGTGCAGAGCCGTGTCAGGACACAGATGTATGTTGGAGGGGACACACATGTATGTCAGGGGGCCACACATGTATGTTAAAGCATGTAGAACCATGTCAGGACACACACATGTATGTCAGGGGGCACACACGTATGTTGAGGCATGTAGAGCCGTGTCAGGACACACACACATGTATGTCAGGGGGGGACACATGTATGTTGAGGCATGTAGAGCCGTGTCAGGACACACACGTATGTTGCAGGGGGCACAGGTGTATTTTGGGGCGTGCAGAGCCGTGTCAGGACACACACATGTATGTTACGGGGGGGCACACATGTATGTTGAGGCATGTAGAGCCGTGTCAGGACACAGATGTATGTTGGGGGGGGACAGATGTATGTCGGGGGGGCACACATATATGTTAAAGCATGTAGAGCTGTGTCAGGACACACACATGTATGTCGGGGGGCACACACATATGTTGGGGCATGTAGAGCCACGTCAGGACACAGATGTATGTGGGGGGGACACACACGCATGTTGGGGGGGCACAGGTGTATGTCAGGGTGTGCAGAGCTGTGTCAGGACACACACACATGTATGTTGGGGACACACTTGTATGTTGAGGCATGTAGAGCTGTGTCAGGACACACACGTATGTTGAGGCGTGCAGAGCCGTGTCAGGACACAGATGTATGTTGGGGACACACACGTATGTTGAGGCGTGCAGAGCCGTGTCAGGACACACACACGTATGTTGGGGGGCACACATGTATGTCAGGGCGTGCAGAGCCGTGTCAGGACACAGATGTATGTTGGGGACACACACGTATGTT
>NW_015091642.1:2518-3205 GCF_001431845.1 Calidris pugnax | reverse complement strand
GAACAAGCACAAATGGTGGGGGGCACACACATGTATGTTAGGGCGTGCAGAGCCGTGTCAGGACACACACGTCTGTCGGGGGGACACACACACGTATGTTGAGGCATGTAGAGCCGTGTCAGGACACACACACGTATGTTGTGGGGACACACACACGTATGTTAGAGCGTGCAGAGCCGTGTCAGGACACATGTTCCCCCCCAACCCCCCCCAGTGCTCTCCCAGTGCCTCCCAGTATCCCAAACACCAACTGTTCCCTGCTCCCCGCTGTCTTCCAGTGCCTCCCAGTGCCTCCCAGTGCCCAAAACACCAACTGGCCACGCTCCCCACTGTCTCCCAGTGCCTCCCAGTACCTCCCAGTGCCTCCCAGTGCCCGAATCACCAACTGGCCCCACTCCCCGCTGTCTCCCAGTGCCTCCCAGTGCCTCCCAGTGCCTCCCAGTATCCTATGCCAACTGCCCCCCCTTTTCCCAGTGCCTCCCAGTGCCCAAAACACCAACTGCCCCTGCTCCCCAGTGCCTCCCAGTACCTCCCAGTACCCGATAACACCCCACAGCACCAACTGCCCCTGCTCCCCGCTGTCTCCCACTGTCTCCCAGTACCTCCCAGTGCCCAAAATACCAACTGGCCCCGCTCCCCGCTGTCTCCCAGTACCTCCCAGTACCTCCCAGTGCCCAAAACCCCCAC
>NW_015091642.1:0-2399 GCF_001431845.1 Calidris pugnax | reverse complement strand
CCCAGGGCCCCCCCAGTCCCTCCCAGTGCCCTCCCCCTCCCCCCCAGTGCCTCCCAGTGCCCTCCCAGTGCCTCCCAGTGCCCTCCCACTCCCCACCGGTGCCTCCCAGTCCCCTCCCACTCTCCATCAGTGCCTCCCAGTGCCCTCCCATTCCCCACCAGTGCTTCCCAGTGCCCTCCCAGTGCCCCCCAGTGCCTCCCAGTGCCCAAAACACCAACTGGCCCCCGCTCCCCAGTGCCTCCCAGTGCCTCCCAGTGCCTCCCAGTGCCCAAAACACCAACTGCCCCCCGCTCCCCAGTGCTTCCCAGTGCCTCCCAGTACCCGATAACACCAACTGCCCCTGCTCCCTGCTGTCTCCCAATACCTCCCAGTGCCTCCCAGTGCATCCCAGTGCCTCCCAGTATCCCATAACACCAACTGCCCCTGCTCCCTGCTGTCTCCCAGTACCTCCCAGTGCCTCCCAGTGCATCCCAGTGCCTCCCAGTATCCCATAACACCAACTGCCCCTGCTCCCCGCTGTCTCCCAGTGCATCCCAGTGTCTCCCAGTGTCTCCCAGTACCCGATAACATCAACTGTCCCTGCTCCCTGCTGTCTCCCAGTACCTCCCAGTGCCCAAAACACCAACTGGCCCCACTCCCCAGTGCCTCCCAGTGCCTCCCAGTGCCTCCCAGTGCCTCCCAGTGCCTCCCAGTGCCTCCCAGTGCCTCCCAGTGCCTCCCAGTGCCTCCCAGTGCCTCCCAGTGCCTCCCAGTGCCTCCCAGTGCCTCCCAGTGCCTCCCAGTGCCTCCCAGTGCCTCCCAGTGCCTCCCAGTGCCTCCCAGTGCCTCCCAGTGCCTCCCAGTGCCTCCCAGTGCCTCCCAGTGCCTCCCAGTGCCTCCCAGTGCCTCCCAGTGCCTCCCAGTGCCTCCCAGTGCCTCCCAGTGCCTCCCAGTGCCTCCCAGTGCCTCCCAGTGCCTCCCAGTGCCTCCCAGTGCCTCCCAGTGCCTCCCAGTGCCTCCCAGTGCCTCCCAGTGCCTCCCAGTGCCTCCCAGTGCCTCCCAGTGCCTCCCAGTGCCTCCCAGTGCCTCCCAGTGCCTCCCAGTGCCTCCCAGTGCCTCCCAGTGCCTCCCAGTGCCTCCCAGTGCCTCCCAGTGCCTCCCAGTGCCTCCCAGTGCCTCCCAGTGCCTCCCAGTGCCTCCCAGTGCCTCCCAGTGCCTCCCAGTGCCTCCCAGTGCCTCCCAGTGCCTCCCAGTGCCTCCCAGTGCCTCCCAGTGCCTCCCAGTGCCTCCCAGTGCCTCCCAGTGCCTCCCAGTGCCTCCCAGTGCCTCCCAGTGCCTCCCAGTGCCTCCCAGTGCCTCCCAGTGCCTCCCAGTGCCTCCCAGTGCCTCCCAGTGCCTCCCAGTGCCTCCCAGTGCCTCCCAGTGCCTCCCAGTGCCTCCCAGTGCCTCCCAGTGCCTCCCAGTGCCTCCCAGTGCCTCCCAGTGCCTCCCAGTGCCTCCCAGTGCCTCCCAGTGCCTCCCAGTGCCTCCCAGTGCCTCCCAGTGCCTCCCAGTGCCTCCCAGTGCCTCCCAGTGCCTCCCAGTGCCTCCCAGTGCCTCCCAGTGCCTCCCAGTGCCTCCCAGTGCCTCCCAGTGCCTCCCAGTGCCTCCCAGTGCCTCCCAGTGCCTCCCAGTGCCTCCCAGTGCCTCCCAGTGCCTCCCAGTGCCTCCCAGTGCCTCCCAGTGCCTCCCAGTGCCTCCCAGTGCCTCCCAGTGCCTCCCAGTGCCTCCCAGTGCCTCCCAGTGCCTCCCAGTGCCTCCCAGTGCCTCCCAGTGCCTCCCAGTGCCTCCCAGTGCCTCCCAGTGCCTCCCAGTGCCTCCCAGTGCCTCCCAGTGCCTCCCAGTGCCTCCCAGTGCCTCCCAGTGCCTCCCAGTGCCTCCCAGTGCCTCCCAGTGCCTCCCAGTGCCTCCCAGTGCCTCCCAGTGCCTCCCAGTGCCTCCCAGTGCCTCCCAGTGCCTCCCAGTGCCTCCCAGTGCCTCCCAGTGCCTCCCAGTGCCTCCCAGTGCCTCCCAGTGCCTCCCAGTGCCTCCCAGTGCCTCCCAGTGCCTCCCAGTGCCTCCCAGTGCCTCCCAGTGCCTCCCAGTGCCTCCCAGTGCCTCCCAGTGCCTCCCAGTGCCTCCCAGTGCCTCCCAGTGCCTCCCAGTGCCTCCCAGTGCCTCCCAGTGCCTCCCAGTGCCTCCCAGTGCCTCCCAGTGCCTCCCAGTGCCTCCCAGTGCCTCCCAGTGCCTCCCAGTGCCTCCCAGTGCCTCCCAGTGCCTCCCAGTGCCTCCCAGTGCCTCCCAGTGCCTCCCAGTGCCTCCCAGTGCCTCCCAGTGCCTCCCAGTACCTGACAACATCAACTGCCCCTGCTCCCCGCTGCCTCCCAGTGCCTCCCAGTGCC
>NW_015091641.1:128815-138891 GCF_001431845.1 Calidris pugnax | reverse complement strand
CCCACCACCACCCCAGTGTCCCCAAGGCCACCCCAGTGTGGCCAAGGGCCCCACCACCACCCCAGTGTCCCCAAGGCCACCCCTGGTGTCCCCAAGGGTCCCACCACCATCCTGTTGACCCCTCTGGTGCCCATGGTGTTCCCAAGGTCCTTCCACCACCTAAGTGTCCCCAAGGCCACCTTGGTGTCCCCAAAGGCCCCACCACCACCCCAGTGTCCCCAAGGCCACCCCGGTGTCCCCAAAGGCCCCACCACCACCCCAGTGTCCCCAAGGCCACCTTGGTGTCCCCAAAGGCCCCACCACCACCCCAGTGTCCCCAAGGCCACCCCGGTGTCCCCAAAGGCCCCACCACCACCCCAGTGTCCCCAAGGCCACCCCAGTGTGGCCAAGGGCCCCACCACCACCCCAGTGTCCCCAAGGCCACCCCTGGTGTCCCCAAGGGTCCCACCACCATCCTGTTGACCCCTCTGGTGCCCATGGTGTTCCCAAGGTCCTTCCACCACCTAAGTGTCCCCAAGGCCACCTTGGTGTCCCCAAAGGCCCCACCACCACCCCAGTGTCCCCAAGGCCACCCCGGTGTCCCCAAAGGCCCCACCACCACCCCAGTGTCCCCAAGGCCACCTTGGTGTCCCCAAAGGCCCCACCACCACCCCAGTGTCCCCAAGGCCACCCCGGTGTCCCCAAAGGCCCCACCACCACCCCAGTGTCCCCAAGGCCACCCCAGTGTGGCCAAGGGCCCCACCACCACCCCAGTGTCCCCAAGGCCACCCCTGGTGTCCCCAAGGGTCCCACCACCATCCTGTTGACCCCTCTGGTGCCCATGGTGTTCCCAAGGTCCTTCCACCACCTAAGTGTCCCCAAGGCCACCTTGGTGTCCCCAAAGGCCCCACCACCACCCCAGTGTCCCCAAGGCCACCCCGGTGTCCCCAAAGGCCCCACCACCACCCCAGTGTCCCCAAGGCCACCTTGGTGTCCCCAAAGGCCCCACCACCACCCCAGTGTCCCCAAGGCCACCCCGGTGTCCCCAAAGGCCCCACCACCACCCCAGTGTCCCCAAGGCCACCCCAGTGTGGCCAAGGGCCCCACCACCACCCCAGTGTCCCCAAGGCCACCCCTGGTGTCCCCAAGGGTCCCACCACCATCCTGTTGACCCCTCTGGTGCCCATGGTGTTCCCAAGGTCCTTCCACCACCTAAGTGTCCCCAAGGCCACCTTGGTGTCCCCAAAGGCCCCACCACCACCCCAGTGTCCCCAAGGCCACCCCGGTGTCCCCAAAGGCCCCACCACCACCCCAGTGTCCCCAAGGCCACCTTGGTGTCCCCAAAGGCCCCACCACCACCCCAGTGTCCCCAAGGCCACCCCGGTGTCCCCAAAGGCCCCACCACCACCCCAGTGTCCCCAAGGCCACCCCAGTGTGGCCAAGGGCCCCACCACCACCCCAGTGTCCCCAAGGCCACCCCTGGTGTCCCCAAGGGTCCCACCACCATCCTGTTGACCCCTCTGGTGCCCATGGTGTTCCCAAGGTCCTTCCACCACCTAAGTGTCCCCAAGGCCACCTTGGTGTCCCCAAAGGCCCCACCACCACCCCAGTGTCCCCAAGGCCACCCCGGTGTCCCCAAAGGCCCCACCACCACCCCAGTGTCCCCAAGGCCACCTTGGTGTCCCCAAAGGCCCCACCACCACCCCAGTGTCCCCAAGGCCACCCCGGTGTCCCCAAAGGCCCCACCACCACCCCAGTGTCCCCAAGGCCACCCCAGTGTGGCCAAGGGCCCCACCACCACCCCAGTGTCCCCAAGGCCACCCCTGGTGTCCCCAAGGGTCCCACCACCATCCTGTTGACCCCTCTGGTGCCCATGGTGTTCCCAAGGTCCTTCCACCACCTAAGTGTCCCCAAGGCCACCTTGGTGTCCCCAAAGGCCCCACCACCACCCCAGTGTCCCCAAGGCCACCCCGGTGTCCCCAAAGGCCCCACCACCACCCCAGTGTCCCCAAGGCCACCTTGGTGTCCCCAAAGGCCCCACCACCACCCCAGTGTCCCCAAGGCCACCCCGGTGTCCCCAAAGGCCCCACCACCACCCCAGTGTCCCCAAGGCCACCCCAGTGTGGCCAAGGGCCCCACCACCACCCCAGTGTCCCCAAGGCCACCCCTGGTGTCCCCAAGGGTCCCACCACCATCCTGTTGACCCCTCTGGTGCCCATGGTGTTCCCAAGGTCCTTCCACCACCTAAGTGTCCCCAAGGCCACCTTGGTGTCCCCAAAGGCCCCACCACCACCCCAGTGTCCCCAAGGCCACCCCGGTGTCCCCAAAGGCCCCACCACCACCCCAGTGTCCCCAAGGCCACCTTGGTGTCCCCAAAGGCCCCACCACCACCCCAGTGTCCCCAAGGCCACCCCGGTGTCCCCAAAGGCCCCACCACCACCCCAGTGTCCCCAAGGCCACCCCAGTGTGGCCAAGGGCCCCACCACCACCCCAGTGTCCCCAAGGCCACCCCTGGTGTCCCCAAGGGTCCCACCACCATCCTGTTGACCCCTCTGGTGCCCATGGTGTTCCCAAGGTCCTTCCACCACCTAAGTGTCCCCAAGGCCACCTTGGTGTCCCCAAAGGCCCCACCACCACCCCAGTGTCCCCAAGGCCACCCCGGTGTCCCCAAAGGCCCCACCACCACCCCAGTGTCCCCAAGGCCACCTTGGTGTCCCCAAAGGCCCCACCACCACCCCAGTGTCCCCAAGGCCACCCCGGTGTCCCCAAAGGCCCCACCACCACCCCAGTGTCCCCAAGGCCACCCCAGTGTGGCCAAGGGCCCCACCACCACCCCAGTGTCCCCAAGGCCACCCCTGGTGTCCCCAAGGGTCCCACCACCATCCTGTTGACCCCTCTGGTGCCCATGGTGTTCCCAAGGTCCTTCCACCACCTAAGTGTCCCCAAGGCCACCTTGGTGTCCCCAAAGGCCCCACCACCACCCCAGTGTCCCCAAGGCCACCCCGGTGTCCCCAAAGGCCCCACCACCACCCCAGTGTCCCCAAGGCCACCTTGGTGTCCCCAAAGGCCCCACCACCACCCCAGTGTCCCCAAGGCCACCCCGGTGTCCCCAAAGGCCCCACCACCACCCCAGTGTCCCCAAGGCCACCCCAGTGTGGCCAAGGGCCCCACCACCACCCCAGTGTCCCCAAGGCCACCCCTGGTGTCCCCAAGGGTCCCACCACCATCCTGTTGACCCCTCTGGTGCCCATGGTGTTCCCAAGGTCCTTCCACCACCTAAGTGTCCCCAAGGCCACCTTGGTGTCCCCAAAGGCCCCACCACCACCCCAGTGTCCCCAAGGCCACCCCGGTGTCCCCAAAGGCCCCACCACCACCCCAGTGTCCCCAAGGCCACCTTGGTGTCCCCAAAGGCCCCACCACCACCCCAGTGTCCCCAAGGCCACCCCGGTGTCCCCAAAGGCCCCACCACCACCCCAGTGTCCCCAAGGCCACCCCAGTGTGGCCAAGGGCCCCACCACCACCCCAGTGTCCCCAAGGCCACCCCTGGTGTCCCCAAGGGTCCCACCACCATCCTGTTGACCCCTCTGGTGCCCATGGTGTTCCCAAGGTCCTTCCACCACCTAAGTGTCCCCAAGGCCACCTTGGTGTCCCCAAAGGCCCCACCACCACCCCAGTGTCCCCAAGGCCACCCCGGTGTCCCCAAAGGCCCCACCACCACCCCAGTGTCCCCAAGGCCACCTTGGTGTCCCCAAAGGCCCCACCACCACCCCAGTGTCCCCAAGGCCACCCCGGTGTCCCCAAAGGCCCCACCACCACCCCAGTGTCCCCAAGGCCACCCCAGTGTGGCCAAGGGCCCCACCACCACCCCAGTGTCCCCAAGGCCACCCCTGGTGTCCCCAAGGGTCCCACCACCATCCTGTTGACCCCTCTGGTGCCCATGGTGTTCCCAAGGTCCTTCCACCACCTAAGTGTCCCCAAGGCCACCTTGGTGTCCCCAAAGGCCCCACCACCACCCCAGTGTCCCCAAGGCCACCCCGGTGTCCCCAAAGGCCCCACCACCACCCCAGTGTCCCCAAGGCCACCTTGGTGTCCCCAAAGGCCCCACCACCACCCCAGTGTCCCCAAGGCCACCCCGGTGTCCCCAAAGGCCCCACCACCACCCCAGTGTCCCCAAGGCCACCCCAGTGTGGCCAAGGGCCCCACCACCACCCCAGTGTCCCCAAGGCCACCCCTGGTGTCCCCAAGGGTCCCACCACCATCCTGTTGACCCCTCTGGTGCCCATGGTGTTCCCAAGGTCCTTCCACCACCTAAGTGTCCCCAAGGCCACCTTGGTGTCCCCAAAGGCCCCACCACCACCCCAGTGTCCCCAAGGCCACCCCGGTGTCCCCAAAGGCCCCACCACCACCCCAGTGTCCCCAAGGCCACCTTGGTGTCCCCAAAGGCCCCACCACCACCCCAGTGTCCCCAAGGCCACCCCGGTGTCCCCAAAGGCCCCACCACCACCCCAGTGTCCCCAAGGCCACCCCAGTGTGGCCAAGGGCCCCACCACCACCCCAGTGTCCCCAAGGCCACCCCTGGTGTCCCCAAGGGTCCCACCACCATCCTGTTGACCCCTCTGGTGCCCATGGTGTTCCCAAGGTCCTTCCACCACCTAAGTGTCCCCAAGGCCACCTTGGTGTCCCCAAAGGCCCCACCACCACCCCAGTGTCCCCAAGGCCACCCCGGTGTCCCCAAAGGCCCCACCACCACCCCAGTGTCCCCAAGGCCACCTTGGTGTCCCCAAAGGCCCCACCACCACCCCAGTGTCCCCAAGGCCACCCCGGTGTCCCCAAAGGCCCCACCACCACCCCAGTGTCCCCAAGGCCACCCCAGTGTGGCCAAGGGCCCCACCACCACCCCAGTGTCCCCAAGGCCACCCCTGGTGTCCCCAAGGGTCCCACCACCATCCTGTTGACCCCTCTGGTGCCCATGGTGTTCCCAAGGTCCTTCCACCACCTAAGTGTCCCCAAGGCCACCTTGGTGTCCCCAAAGGCCCCACCACCACCCCAGTGTCCCCAAGGCCACCCCGGTGTCCCCAAAGGCCCCACCACCACCCCAGTGTCCCCAAGGCCACCTTGGTGTCCCCAAAGGCCCCACCACCACCCCAGTGTCCCCAAGGCCACCCCGGTGTCCCCAAAGGCCCCACCACCACCCCAGTGTCCCCAAGGCCACCCCAGTGTGGCCAAGGGCCCCACCACCACCCCAGTGTCCCCAAGGCCACCCCTGGTGTCCCCAAGGGTCCCACCACCATCCTGTTGACCCCTCTGGTGCCCATGGTGTTCCCAAGGTCCTTCCACCACCTAAGTGTCCCCAAGGCCACCTTGGTGTCCCCAAAGGCCCCACCACCACCCCAGTGTCCCCAAGGCCACCCCGGTGTCCCCAAAGGCCCCACCACCACCCCAGTGTCCCCAAGGCCACCTTGGTGTCCCCAAAGGCCCCACCACCACCCCAGTGTCCCCAAGGCCACCCCGGTGTCCCCAAAGGCCCCACCACCACCCCAGTGTCCCCAAGGCCACCCCAGTGTGGCCAAGGGCCCCACCACCACCCCAGTGTCCCCAAGGCCACCCCTGGTGTCCCCAAGGGTCCCACCACCATCCTGTTGACCCCTCTGGTGCCCATGGTGTTCCCAAGGTCCTTCCACCACCTAAGTGTCCCCAAGGCCACCTTGGTGTCCCCAAAGGCCCCACCACCACCCCAGTGTCCCCAAGGCCACCCCGGTGTCCCCAAAGGCCCCACCACCACCCCAGTGTCCCCAAGGCCACCTTGGTGTCCCCAAAGGCCCCACCACCACCCCAGTGTCCCCAAGGCCACCCCGGTGTCCCCAAAGGCCCCACCACCACCCCAGTGTCCCCAAGGCCACCCCAGTGTGGCCAAGGGCCCCACCACCACCCCAGTGTCCCCAAGGCCACCCCTGGTGTCCCCAAGGGTCCCACCACCATCCTGTTGACCCCTCTGGTGCCCATGGTGTTCCCAAGGTCCTTCCACCACCTAAGTGTCCCCAAGGCCACCTTGGTGTCCCCAAAGGCCCCACCACCACCCCAGTGTCCCCAAGGCCACCCCGGTGTCCCCAAAGGCCCCACCACCACCCCAGTGTCCCCAAGGCCACCTTGGTGTCCCCAAAGGCCCCACCACCACCCCAGTGTCCCCAAGGCCACCCCGGTGTCCCCAAAGGCCCCACCACCACCCCAGTGTCCCCAAGGCCACCCCAGTGTGGCCAAGGGCCCCACCACCACCCCAGTGTCCCCAAGGCCACCCCTGGTGTCCCCAAGGGTCCCACCACCATCCTGTTGACCCCTCTGGTGCCCATGGTGTTCCCAAGGTCCTTCCACCACCTAAGTGTCCCCAAGGCCACCTTGGTGTCCCCAAAGGCCCCACCACCACCCCAGTGTCCCCAAGGCCACCCCGGTGTCCCCAAAGGCCCCACCACCACCCCAGTGTCCCCAAGGCCACCTTGGTGTCCCCAAAGGCCCCACCACCACCCCAGTGTCCCCAAGGCCACCCCGGTGTCCCCAAAGGCCCCACCACCACCCCAGTGTCCCCAAGGCCACCCCAGTGTGGCCAAGGGCCCCACCACCACCCCAGTGTCCCCAAGGCCACCCCTGGTGTCCCCAAGGGTCCCACCACCATCCTGTTGACCCCTCTGGTGCCCATGGTGTTCCCAAGGTCCTTCCACCACCTAAGTGTCCCCAAGGCCACCTTGGTGTCCCCAAAGGCCCCACCACCACCCCAGTGTCCCCAAGGCCACCCCGGTGTCCCCAAAGGCCCCACCACCACCCCAGTGTCCCCAAGGCCACCTTGGTGTCCCCAAAGGCCCCACCACCACCCCAGTGTCCCCAAGGCCACCCCGGTGTCCCCAAAGGCCCCACCACCACCCCAGTGTCCCCAAGGCCACCCCAGTGTGGCCAAGGGCCCCACCACCACCCCAGTGTCCCCAAGGCCACCCCTGGTGTCCCCAAGGGTCCCACCACCATCCTGTTGACCCCTCTGGTGCCCATGGTGTTCCCAAGGTCCTTCCACCACCTAAGTGTCCCCAAGGCCACCTTGGTGTCCCCAAAGGCCCCACCACCACCCCAGTGTCCCCAAGGCCACCCCGGTGTCCCCAAAGGCCCCACCACCACCCCAGTGTCCCCAAGGCCACCTTGGTGTCCCCAAAGGCCCCACCACCACCCCAGTGTCCCCAAGGCCACCCCGGTGTCCCCAAAGGCCCCACCACCACCCCAGTGTCCCCAAGGCCACCCCAGTGTGGCCAAGGGCCCCACCACCACCCCAGTGTCCCCAAGGCCACCCCTGGTGTCCCCAAGGGTCCCACCACCATCCTGTTGACCCCTCTGGTGCCCATGGTGTTCCCAAGGTCCTTCCACCACCTAAGTGTCCCCAAGGCCACCTTGGTGTCCCCAAAGGCCCCACCACCACCCCAGTGTCCCCAAGGCCACCCCGGTGTCCCCAAAGGCCCCACCACCACCCCAGTGTCCCCAAGGCCACCTTGGTGTCCCCAAAGGCCCCACCACCACCCCAGTGTCCCCAAGGCCACCCCGGTGTCCCCAAAGGCCCCACCACCACCCCAGTGTCCCCAAGGCCACCCCAGTGTGGCCAAGGGCCCCACCACCACCCCAGTGTCCCCAAGGCCACCCCTGGTGTCCCCAAGGGTCCCACCACCATCCTGTTGACCCCTCTGGTGCCCATGGTGTTCCCAAGGTCCTTCCACCACCTAAGTGTCCCCAAGGCCACCTTGGTGTCCCCAAAGGCCCCACCACCACCCCAGTGTCCCCAAGGCCACCCCGGTGTCCCCAAAGGCCCCACCACCACCCCAGTGTCCCCAAGGCCACCCCAGTGTGGCCAAGGGCCCCACCACCACCCCAGTGTCCCCAAGGCCACCCCTGGTGTCCCCAAGGGTCCCACCACCATCCTGTTGACCCCTCTGGTGCCCATGGTGTTCCCAAGGTCCTTCCACCACCTAAGTGTCCCCAAGGCCACCCTGATGTCCCCAAGTTTCCCCCTCCACTCCGGTGTCCCCAAGAACCCCTTGTGTCCCCAAAGGCCCCACCACCACCCCAGTGTCCCCAAGGGCCCCACCACCACCCCAGTGTCCCCAAGGCCCCCCCGGTGTCCCCAACGTCCCCCCTCACCGGTTGACTTTCATGCGGACAGGTTTGGGGCGCGGGGGGGGGTCGGGGGCGGCGGCGATGTCCTCCACCAGGCGCCGTGTCACCCGCCAGCGGGGCAGGAAGGTGTCGGCCGCGTAGCGGGACACCCGGCCCTCCAGGGTCACCAGGTCGAACAGCCCCATGTCCACCTGCTGGGGACAACCACAGGGTGGCCCGTGACCACCTCGGGCCAGCTCGGTCCCCCTCAGCCAGGACCTAGAGCCCTGGGGCTGGAGGGTCTCCACGTCCTCCACATCCCCAGAGGTGCCACCACGAGGACATGGCACCGCCCCAAGTGCTGGTGACAATGAGAGGGTGGCCCCTGTCACCTCAGGCTGTTGCTAAATGTCATCCATGTCCCCATGACCCTACTCAAGACCTTGAACCCTTCATCTGATGCTTCCCGTGTCCTCTCCCTCCCAGAAATGCCACCACAGGGCCACCCAATGCTTCTATCTCCCAAGAACTGCCACCACAGGGCCACCATGAGGCCACCCTGAGGCTTCTCCCTCCCAAAAGTGCCACCACAGGGCCACCCAATGCTTCTATCTCCCAAGAACTGCCACCACAGGGCCACCATGAGGCCACCCTAGTGCCTCTCCCTCCCAGAAGTGCCACCACAGGGTCACACAGTGCCTCTGTCTCCCAAGAGCTGCCACCACAGGGCCACCCTAGTGCCTCTCCCTCCCAGAAGTGCCACCACAGGGTCACCCAATGCCTCTATCTCCCAAGAACTGCCACCACAGGGCCACCCTAGTGCCTCTCCCTCCCAGAAGTGCCACCACAGGGCCACCCAATGCCTCTGTCTCCCAAGAACTGCCACCACAGGGCCACCCTAGTGCCTCTCCCTCCCAGAAGTGCCACCACAGGGCCACCCCAGTTCACTTGGGTGCTGGTGGACAACCCAACTCCACCTCCAACCATCTCTTGGTTGCCCCCCCAGTCCACTTGGGTGCTGGTGGACAACCCAACTCCACCTCCAACCATCTCTTGGTTGCCCCCCCAGACCACTTGGGTGCTGGGGGACAACCCAACTCCACCTCCAACCATCTCTTGGTTGCCCCCCGCCCCAGCCCAACCCCGTTGACGTCCCCCTCGCTGGCGGTTGGTGTCACCTTGAAGGGGTGGGGGTCGAGGGCGCGGAGGACGAGGGAGGGGGTGAGGAGGCAGAGGCCATCGGTGATGAAGGGCGAGTGGACGGGCCGGGGCTCGAAGAGGTCGGGGTGGTTGCAGACCTTGCGCAGCTGCATCAGGACGTTGATGACGCTCATGAAGTGGCCACTGGCCAAGGTGGCCTTGGTGCTGTCGGGGCGGGGGGGAGGGGGGACACACCGGTTAGGATGGGGAGTCGGGGTGACCCGTGGTGACCCATGGGGACGTGCCACCCCACCTGGCCTGGCCCATGAAGTCATCGTAGAGGTAGCGCTGGCGCTTGGAGAGGCGGCACTTGAGGACGTGCTCGTACTTCTTGGGCATCTGCTTCTCCACGTCCACCTTCAGACGGCGCAGCAGGAAGGGGCGGAGCACCTGCGGAACCGGCCAATCAGATGCTGCCTTCTTAGGGGGTTCCACCCCACAAAAAAAGGGGGGGGACGACACCCCACCCTCCAATAAAGTGGGGCGGGGGGGGCGATGGAGGTCAACCCAGAGGTCAACGTCTGCAGGTGGTTGTGCCCCAAAACACGGCTCACCCTCGCTCCACTGAACCCCCAAATGGGGGTCACTCCCACCCTGCTGCACCCCAAAAGGGGGGGTCACCCCAAAAAGGGGGGGTCACCCCAACCCAGGGACCACCCCACCCCATCCCGTTCCACTCAAACCGCCCCCACAACCGGGGCTCTACCCCTACCCCCCAAAATAGGGGTCACCCCAAAACGGGGACACGTCTACCCTGCTGCCATCCAAATTGGGGG
>NW_015091641.1:119345-119562 GCF_001431845.1 Calidris pugnax | reverse complement strand
GGGAGAAAAAGGGGATATGTCAGCACCCCTGGGTGCACCCCCCAACCTGAGGGGGTCACGTGAGGGGTTAGAGCACACATGGGGGTCCCTGGGGGGTGACAGAAGATCTGTGGGGGTCCCTAAGGGGTCACAGAGCACCCATGGGGGTCCCTGGGGGTTATGGAGCACCCATGGGGGTCCCTGGGGGGCACAGAGCACCCATGGGGGGGGCACAGAG
>NW_015091641.1:117565-118560 GCF_001431845.1 Calidris pugnax | reverse complement strand
GTCACAGAGCACCCATGGGGGTCCGTGGGGGGTCACAGAGCACCCACGGGGGTCCCTGGGGGGTTAGAGCACACATGGGGGTCCCTGGGGGGTGACAGAAGATCTGTGGGTGTCCCTAAGGGGTCACAGAGCACCCATGGGGGTCCCTGGGGGTTATGGAGCACCCATGGGGGTCCATGAGGGGCACAGAGCACCCATGGGGGGGTCACAGAGCTCCCATGGGGGTCCATGAGGGGCACAGAGCAACCACGGGGGTCTGTGGGGGGTCACAGAGCTCCCATGGGGGTCCTTGGGGGGGTCACAGAGCACCCATGGGGGGGTCACAGAGCACCCATGGGGGTCCTTGGGAGGGTCACAGAAGATCCATGGGGGTCACTGGGGGGTCACAGAGCACCCATGGGGGTCCCTAAGGGGTCACAGAGCACCCATGGGGGGGTCACAGAGCTCCCATGGAGGTCCTTAGGGGGGTCACAGAAGATCCATGGGGGTCACAGAGGGGTGACAGAACATCCATGGGGGTCCCAAGGGGTGACAGAGCACCCACGGGTGCCCTCCAGGGTCCTCCCAACTCCATGAGGGGTTAGAGCACACATGGGGGTCCCTGGGGGGTGACAGAACATCCGTGGGGGTCCCTAAGGGGGACCTAAGGTGACCTAAGGGGTCACAGAGCTCCCATGGGGGTCCTTGTGGGGGTCACAGAAGATCCATGGGGGTCCGTGGGGGGTCACAGAGCACCCATGGGGGTCCATGAGGGGCACAGAGCACCCACGGGGTCCCCCCAACATCTCCAGGGTGCCCTTAACACCCCCAGTGGCCCCCAACATCTCCATGGTGTCCCACCACCCTCAGCACTCCTGGCTCCTTGCCATCACACACGGCTTCCTGAGCACCCCGAGGTGTCCCCCAACCCCATAGGGTACCCCCCCAGCACCCATGAGTGGCCCCCAGGGTCCCCCCAACATCTCCAGTGACCCCCAACATCTCCATGGTGTCCC
>NW_015091641.1:95811-98234 GCF_001431845.1 Calidris pugnax | reverse complement strand
CAGGGCCCCCATGGGGGGGTCACAGAGCTCCCAGGGGGGTCCATGAGGGGCACAGAGCAACCACGGGGGTCTGTGGGGGGTCACAGAGCTCCCATGGGGGTCCTTGGGGGGGTCACAGAGCACCCATGGGGGGGTCACAGAGCACCCATGGGGGTCCTTGGGAGGGTCACAGAAGATCCATGGGGGTCACTGGGGGGTCACAGAGCACCCATGGGGGTCCCTAAGGGGTCACAGAGCACCCATGGGGGGGTCACAGAGCTCCCATGGAGGTCCTTAGGGGGGTCACAGAAGATCCATGGGGGTCACAGAGGGGTGACAGAACATCCATGGGGGTCCCAAGGGGTGACAGAGCACCCACGGGTGCCCTCCAGGGTCCTCCCAACACCCCCAGAGACCCCCAACATCTCCAGGGTGTCCCACCACCTCAGGCTCTCTGCCATCGCATCCAGCATCCTGAGCACCCCGAGGTGTCCCCCAGTGGCCCCATAGGGTGCCCCCCCAGCACCCATGGGTCCCCCCAACATCTCCAGGGTGCCCTTAACACCCCCAGTGGCCCCCAACATCTCCATGGTGTCCCACCACCCTCAGCACTCCTGGCTCCTTGCCATCACACACAGCTTCCTGAGCACCCCGAGGTGCGGCGAAAAGCCTGGTGGTCCTGCAGGACCAGCTTGTAGGAGGTGATGCAGACGTGGAAGGCGTTGGGTTTGGTCCAGCCCTGGGAGGGGGGGCAGCCAGGAGGGTCAGGGGGGAGGGGTCGGGGGACCTTCTCCCCCCCGAGGAGGGGTTGGGGGTCACCTGGCGCTTCAGCCGCCGCTCCTTCTGCGCCCCGTAGTAGGTGAGGATCTTGAAACTGGGGCACCAGCGCTTCAGCTCCATCTCCCAGTTGAGCATCACGCTGGTGGGCACGATGATGAGGTGGGGGCCCCAGCTGCCTGCGGGGAGGGGGGGCGGCATCAGGAGAGGGGCTAAGAGGGCACCCATGGGTGCCGGGGAAGCCCATGGGGACCTACAGGTCCTATAAGGAGCCTGCAGGACATGTGGGTGCTCAGAAAGCCCACGGAGATCTTCAGGTCCTGTAAGGAGCACCCACGGGGGCTCCAAGAACCCATGGAGACCTTCAGGTCCTGTAAGGAGCCTACTGCACCCACGGGTGCTCCAAGAACCCATGGAGACCTTCAGGTCCTATAAGGAGCCTGCAGGACATGTGGGTGCTCAGAAAGCCCATGGAGATCTTCAGGTCCTGTAAAGACCCTACAACACCCATGGGTGCTTAAAGACTTCGTGAAGACCTAGAAGAATCCTACAGCAGTCACGGGTACTCAGGGAATCCATGGAGACCTTCAGGTCCTATAAGGAGCCAACTGCACCCACGGGTGCTCCAAGAACCCATGGAGACCTTCAGGTCCTGTAAGGAGCACCCACGGGGGCTCCAAGAACCCGTGGAGACCTTCAGGTCCTCTAAGGAGCCTACTGCACCCATGGGTGCTCCAAGAACCCATGGAGACCTTCAGGTCCTATAAGGAGCCTGCAGGACATGTGGGTGCTCAGAAAGCCCACGGAGATCTTCAGGTCCTGTAAGGAGCACCCACGGGGGCTCCAAGAACCCATGGAGACCTTCAGATCCTATAAGGAGCCTACTGCACCCATGGGTGCTGCAAGAACCCATGGAGACCTTCAGGTCCTATAAGGAGCCAACTGCACCCACAGGTGCTCCAAGAACCCATGGAGACCTTCAGGTCCTATAAGGAGCCTACAGGACATGTGGGTGCTCAGAAAGCCCATGGAGATCTTCAGGTCCTGTAAGGAGCACCCACGGGGGCTCCAAGAACCCATGGAGACCTTCAGGTCCTGTAAGGACCCAACTGCACCCACGGGTGCTCCAAGAACCCATGGAGATCTTTAGGTCCTATAAAGACCCTACAACACCCATGGGTGCTTAAAGACTTCACGAAGACCTAGAAGAATCCTCCAGCAGTCATGGGTGCTCAGGGAGTCCATGGGGATCTTCAGACTCTCTAAGGAACCCACGACACCCACGAGTGCCTGAGGAGCACCTAGATGAGCTCTGAAGACATCACGAACACCCCACAGCACCCGAGGACAACCAAGACGGGCCCTACAGACCCTACAGAAACCCCAGGGCACCCAACGACAGGGGAGATGAGCCCTACAGAGACCCTCCACAGCACCCAAAGGTACCCAAGGAGCTCCCACCCTCCCAAGGCCCGGGGAGGTCTCCCCGGGTGGGCTCACCCTTCTCGCAGGCGAGGTGGGCCAGGAGGGAGATGGTCTGGATGGTCTTGCCCAAGCCCATCTCATCGGCCAAGATGCCGTTGAGCTTCTTCTCGTACATGGTGACCAGCCAGTCCAGGCCGATGTGCTGGTACTCCCGCAGCGTCCCCCGCAGCAGCTGGGGGATG
>NW_015091641.1:86720-92114 GCF_001431845.1 Calidris pugnax | reverse complement strand
CACCATGACCCTCCTCAACACGCCATAACACGCTGGCACCCCCCTCAGCACTCTCCAACACACAACACACCGACACGCTCAACACGCTGACACACGCAACACGCTACACGCCACAAGCTGCAAGATACCACAACACACCTCAACATGCAACACGCCCCAACACGCTTCAAAACACAAGCCTCAACCCTCCAGAATACGCCGTCCTGCCGTAACACAGGACACACAACACGCTTAGACACGCATCATCGCGTAACACACAAAACACTTAAACATCCATCAACACGTAACACGCCTCAACACACCCCAACTCGCAACACAACTCAACATGCTACACGCAACAACACACCATACCACAGCTCAACATGCCATAACACAACCCAACATACCATAACACGCCTCAACATGCTCTAACATGCCATAACCTCCCAACACGCTGCGCTGCTGCAACATAACACTCCTTAACATGTATCAACATGCTGTAACATGCCTGAGCATGCACCAACACACAACATGCCTGCACACACTACACGTCGACACACGCAACACGCTACGTGCCACAACCTGCAAGATGCAGAGACAACTCAACACACAACATGCCACAACACACAACACGTGCCAACACGCTCCAAAACACAACATGCCTTAACACGCCAGAATATGCTGTAACGTATCATAACACAGAACGCACTATAACATGCTTAAACACACATCAACACATAACACACAACACGCTTAAACATGCATCGTGTAACATGCCTCCACGCACCACAACTCGCTACCTGGGCTCAACACACTACATGCCACAACATACCACAACATACATCAACATGCCATAACACGCCTCAACGCGCCGTAACATCCTGTAACACACCCCAACAGGCTGTGACGCCTCAACACGCTGGAACATGCCTCAACACACACCAACACACTGCAACACACCTCAGCACTCTGCAACACGCAACACGCCTCCACACGCAACACGCCTCCACACAGCTCAACATGCAACACGCCCCAACACACTTCAAAACACAACGCACCTCAACATGCCGTAACACAGGACATGCCACGACACACCACAACACACTTAAACACGCATCAACATGTAACACAACACACTTAAACATGTATCAACATGTAACATGCCTCAACGCACCGCACCTTGCTACATGGGCTCAACATGCTCTACACGCCACAACACACTGCAACACAACTCAACATGCCATAACATGCCCCAACATGCCATAACACACCAACACGCTATGACGCCTCAACACGCACCAACACACAACATGCCCACAACACACGCGACACGCTACACGCCGCAACCTGCAAGACGCAAAGACACCTCAACACACAACATGCCACAACACACAACATGCAACACACCCCAACACGCTTCAAAACACATCACACCTCAACATGCAACACACCGTAACACGCTGTAACACAGGACACGCCACAACACACCACAAGACGCTTAAACATGCATCAACACGTAAGACAACGCGCTTAAACATGCATCAACGTGTAACACGCCTCAACACACCACAACTCACTACACAGTTCAACAGGCTACACGCCACAACACGCTGCAACATGGCTCAACACACCACAACTTAAACACGCATCAGTGTGTCACACACCTCAACCCACCCCAACACACCTAAACACGCATCAACATGTAACACGCAACACAAACATGCAACATGTAACACATCTCAACATGCCCCAACACACTTAAACATGCATCAACACGTAACAACACCTCAACCCACCAAAACTCGCAACATGACTCAACATGCTACACGCCACAACACGGCTCAACACGCCGTAACATGCCCCAACACGCTGTAACACAGAACAGGCCTCAACAGACAACACACTTAAACATGCGTCAACATGTAACAGACAACATACTTAAACATACAAAGTGTGACATGTCTCAACATACCACAACATACTTAGAAACACATCATTTAAGGTGTCTCAACACGCCCCAACACGCTTAAAACATGTACTAATGTGTAATACACAACCTACTTAAGCGTGTGACATGTAACACGTCTTATCATGCAACAGCACGCTTAGAACATCCATCACTGCGTAACACGCCCCGGCACACCAAAACCTGCAACACGGCTCAACACGCTACGTGCCGCAATACGGCTCAACACAGCCCCAACACGCCGTAACACGCAACACGCCGCAGCACAAGTAAGCATGCATCAACATGTAACACGCCTCAACAGGCCCCAACATGCTGTAACACACCCCAACATGCTCTAACACGCCCCAGCACGCCGTAACACAGAACACGCTACATCACACTTAAACACGCACCAATGTGTAACACGCCTCAACACACTTCAACACGCATCAACACGCCACAACTTGCAACAGGGCTCAACCCGCTACGTGCTGCAACAGGGCTCAACACGCTGCAACATGCCGTAACACGCCCCAGCACGCCGTAACACAGAACATGTTACATCACACTTAAACACGCATCAACGTGTAACACGCCTCAACACACTTCAACACGCATCAACACGCCCCAACTTGCAACAGGGCTCAACACGCTACATGCTGCAACATGGCTCAACACAGAACATGCTACATCACACTTAAACACGCATCAACGTGTAACACACCTCAACACACTTAAACACGCATCAACACGCCACAACTTGCAACAGGGCTCAACACACTACGTGCTGCAACATGGCTCAACACGCTGCAACATGCCGTAACACAGAACACGCTACATCACACTTAAACACGCATCAACGTGTAACACACCTCAACACACTTCAACACGCATCAACACGCCACAACTTGCAACAGGGCTCAACCCGCTACGTGCTGCAACAGGGCTCAACACGCTGCAACATGGCTCAACACGCTGCAACATGGCTCAACACGCCCCAGCACGCCGTAACACAGAACATGTTACATCACACTTAAACACGCATCAACGTGTAACACGCCTCAACACACTTCAACACGCATCAACACGCCCCAACTTGCAACAGGGCTCAACACGCTACGTGCTGCAACATGGCTCAACATGCTGCAACATGCTGTAACACGCCACAACACGCCATAACACAGAACATGCTACATCACACTTAAACACGCACCAATGTGTAACACGCCTCAACACATTTCAACACGCATCAACACGCCACAACTTGCAACAGGGCTCAACACGCTACATGCTGCAACATGGCTCAACACAGAACATGCTACATCACACTTAAACACGCATCAACGTGTAACACACCTCAACACACTTAAACACGCATCAACACGCCACAACTTGCAACAGGGCTCAACACACTACGTGCTGCAACATGGCTCAACACGCCCCAACACGCCGTAACACAGAACACAGTACATCACACTTAAACACGCATCAATGTGTAACACACCTCAACACACTTCAACACGCATCAACACGCCACAACTTGCAACAGGGCTCAACCCGCTACGTGCTGCAACAGGGCTCAACACGCTGCAACATGCCGTAACACGCCACAACACGCCGTAACATGCCCCAGCACGCTGTACCACGCTGTAACACAGAACATGTTACATCACACTTAAACACGCATCAACGTATAACACGCCTCAACACACTTCAACACGCATCAACACGCCACAACTTGCAACAGGGCTCAACACGCTGCAACATGCCGTAACACGCCCCAGCACGCCGTAACATGCCCCCACACGCCATAACACACCCCAACACGCCCCCACACGCCGTAACACGCCCCGACACGCCCCTCACCCTCCCGCGCCAGGTCGTCCAGCTCCTGCTTGTGGTCCACGTCCCCCTCCAGCCGCTCCTGCGCCGCGATGGTCTCCTCCTCGTCCTCACCTGGGGGGGGACACACGCGTGACACCGGCCCGGGGAGGGGGGACACGGGTGACAGGGGGGGACAGGGTCCACAGGGCCACGGGGACGGGTGACAAGTGCCCTGTTGTGGGTGACAGAGCCCCCGAAATAGGGGACGGGCCCCAGGGACGGGTGACAAGAGCCCTGTTGTGGGTGACAAGAGCCCAAAGAGAGGTGACAGAGCCCCAAAAACGGGTGACAAACCCCCACGATGGGTGACAGAGCCCCAGAAATGGGTGACAGAGCCCCACGACGGGTGACAGAGCCCGAGAAACGGGTGACAGAGCCCCCAAAATGGGTGACGGGCCCCCACGACGGGTGACAGAGCCCCAGAAACGGGTGACAGGCCCCCAGGGATGGGTGTTTAGAGGCCTCTTGTGGGTGACAACACCCCTGGTGCCCCCAAAATAGGTGACAGACCCCAAGATTGGGTGACAAGAGCCCTGTTGTGGGTGACAAGAGCCCAAAGAGAGGTGACAGGGCCCCAGAAACGGGTGACAGGGCCCCAGAAACGGGTGACAGGGCCCAAAATAGGTGACAGACCCCAGGATTGGGTGACAAGAGCCCTGTTGTGGGTGACAGAGCCCCAGAGACGGGTGACAGACCCCAGAGACGGGTGACAGACCCCAGAGACGGGTGACACGAGCCCCGTCGTGGGTGACAGACACCAAGGATTGGTGACAAGAGCCCCACCAATGGGTGACAGAATCCCAGAAATGGGTGATAAGAGCCCCGTTGTGGGTGACAAAGCCCCAGAAATGGGTGACAGGCCCCCAGGGCTGGGTGTTTAGAGGCCTCTTGTGGGTGACAACACCCCTGGTGCCCCCAAAATAGGTGACAGACCCCAAGATTGGGTGACAAGAGCCCCGTTGTGGGTGACAAGAGCCCCGTTGTGGGTGACAAGAGCCCCGTTGTGGGTGACAAGAGCCCCGTTGTGGGTGACAAGAGCCCCGTTGTGGGTGACAAGAGCCCCGTTGTGGGTGACAAGAGCCCCGTTGTGGGTGACAAGAGCCCCGTTGTGGGTGACAAGAGCCCCGTTGTGGGTGACAAGAGCCCCGTTGTGGGTGACAAGAGCCCCGTTGTGGGTGACAAGAGCCCCGTTGTGGGTGACAAGAGCCCCGTTGTGGGTGACAAGAGCCCCGTTGTGGGTGACAAGAGCCCCGTTGTGGGTGACAAGAGCCCCGTTGTGGGTGACAAGAGCCCCGTTGTGGGTGACAAGAGCCCCGTTGTGGGTGACAAGAGCCCCGTTGTGGGTGACAAGAGCCCAAAGAGAGGTGACAGAGCCCCAGAAATGGGTGGCAGCCCCCTAGGACGGGGGTCACCCCCCTGGTGTGACGATGCCCCCCACCCCCATCCTCACCTTCCTCCTCCTCGGCCGCGAACTCCTCGTCCTCCTCCCGGGGCTCCCAGGGCCGCTTGTTCCTCCGCAGCAGCGCCTGGGGGGGACACGGGGTGACACAGGGGGTGACAGGGGGGTCCCCGAGGCGGGGGAG
>NW_015091641.1:81887-86237 GCF_001431845.1 Calidris pugnax | reverse complement strand
GCCCCCCAAGATGTCCCCGTGTCCCCAGGTGTCCCCAGCCCCCCAAGATGTCCCCATGTCCCCAGCCCCCCAAGATGTCCCCAGGCGTCCCCACCTTGTGGGGGGAGGTGGCGGGGGGGCCCCCTCCGGGGGGCGTTGAGGCTGCGGCTCAGGAGGTCCGAGTACTTCTCGGTCTGGCCCACGATGAAGTCCAGCTGCAGGTCCAGGGCCTTCTTCCTCTTCTCCTCCAGCCTCGACTGCTGCTTGAACTGCACCACCTGGGCCACCAACCCCACCCGTTGGCCACCAACGCCACCCGTTGGCCACCTCGGGTCACCCCATGGCCACCGTGGAGTGGTAACAACTGCACCACGTCATCCAACGGTCACCACCAGCCACCCAAGGTCACCAGGTGGCCATCACGGGTCAGCAACGGCCGCGCAACGTCAACCAACGGTCATTGTGGGTCAGCAACAGCCACACCGTGTCATCTGATGGCCCCCGTGGCTCAGCAGTGACCACTTGTCACCCCCAGGTTGTTAACGGCCATCTAATGTCATCTGGTGGCCATCAGAAGTCACTGCCCACCACTCAATGGCCACCAGGAGCCAGCACTGGGCACTCGATGTCACCCAGAAGCCAACACGGGTCGTTAAAAGCTTCCTAATGTCATCTAGTGCCCACCGCGGGTCAGCAACAGCCACCCAAAGTCAACCAATGGCCACCTCAGGCCACCAACTGCCATCTAAGGTCAACCAATGGCCACCTCAGGCCACCAACTGCCATCTAAGGTCAACCAATGGCCATCATGGCTCATTAACAGCCCTCCAATGTCATCTAGTAGCCACCACAGGTCACCAGCCACCACCCAACTGCCACCGTGGGTCAGCAATGGCCACCCAACATCAACCAATAGCCACCATGGGTCATTAACAGCCACCCATGGGTCACGTGATGGCCATCCCATTGATGATCAGGAACGTGTCGCTGGGCACCACCAGGGGCCCTGAAGCTGCTGGCCCCCCACCCCCAGGAGCTGTTGGTAGCCCAGGGGGGGCCAGGCTGAAAAGTGCCAGAGCACTAAGAACCTTTGGGTGCCCCACAGCTTGGTGACCATCTAGAAGCCTCAGTGGCCCACGGGCGACCACCGACACGCTGCCGAGCACCCATGGGTGCCGGTGGCCACACGATCTCATCAAGGGTCAAGCTGCTAAATAAGTTTGAGAACTCCAAAATTTGGTAGCACCCAAGAAAAAAACAGTAGTCTCTCTTCAATGTTGACAACCTGAGGTCGGGCACATCCCATGGGGGTGGTGGCCACCTCATTCCTCCCCACCCAAAGCAGAAGACCCAAGAAGCCTGGTGAGACCCACAGACCATGAGGAGCCACCCATGGGTGGGGAGTGGAGGTGGTCCTCACCTTCTCCACGTTGCTCCAGAACTGCTTGACCTCCTTAGCGATGGCGGCGGCCACTCGGCGCAGCTTGGCCTGTTCCTCCCGCTTGGCCCGTTCCTCCTTCTGCCGCTGCTCCTCGTGGTGACGCATCACCATCCGCACCACCTGGGGGGGCACCCATGGGTGGGGGGGGGACACCCACCAACAGGGCCTCCCAAAGCTCCAAGGGGCTGCTGAAGGGTTGACGGTCTTCCAAACCCCCCTGAGATGCGACCAGAGGCACTGAACCTCACCCGAAGCTCCTCCAAACCCCCCTGAGATGCAAGTGGAGGTGGTCCTCACCTTCTCCACGTTGCTCCAGAACTGCTTGACCTCCTTAGCGATGGCGGCGGCCACTCGGCGCAGCTTGGCCTGTTCCTCCCGCTTGGCCCGTTCCTCCTTCTGCCGCTGCTCCTCGTGGTGACGCATCACCATCCGCACCACCTGGGGGGGCACCCATGGGTGGGGGGGGGACACCCACCAACAGGGCCTCCCAAAGCTCCAAGGGGCTGCTGAAGGGTTGACGGTCTTCCAAACCCCCCTGAGATGCGACCAGAGGCACTGAACCTCACCCAAAGCTCCTCCAAACCCCCCTGAGATGCGACCAGAGGCACTGAACCTCACCCAAAGCTCCTCCAAACCCCCCTGAGATGCCACAGATGTTCTCCAAGGAGTCGAGCTGCCTTCAAAACTCCTCTGAACCCTCTGAGATGCCACCAAATGGACTGAATCTCCACCAAAGCTCCTCCAAACGTCCCTGAGATACCACCACAGGTTCTCCAGGTGGTTGAACATTCTCAAAACTTCTCTGAGATGCCACCAGACATTCCTCATGTACTTGAACCTCACCTAAAGCTCCTTCTTCAAACTTCTCCACCACACCCAAAGACCCTCCGAACCCCTATAAGATACCACCAGAGATTGTCCCAGTAGTTGAGCCTCCTCCAAAACTCCTCTAAACCCCTCTAAGATGCCACCACAGGTTCTCCAGAAGGTTGAATCTCCCCCAAAACTCCGCCAAACACCCCTGAGATGCCACCAGAAGTTCTCTAGCTGGCTGAACCTCCCCCAAAGCTCATTCAAACTCCTCTGAAATGACACCACAGGTTCTTCAAGAGCTTGAACATCCACCAAAGGTCCTCCAAACCCCCATAAGATGCCACCAGAAGTTCTCCAAGTGGTTTAACTTCCTCCAAATCCTTCTAAGATGCTACTAGACGTGGTTGAACATCCACCAAAGTTCCTCCAAACCCCCATAAGATGCCACCAGAAGTTCTCCAAGTGGTTTAACTTCCTCCAAATCCCTCTAAGATGCTACTAGACGTGGTTGAACCTCATCTAAAGCTCCTTCAAACTCTCCTGAGACGCCACCAGAGGTTCTCCAGGGGCTTGACCCTTCTTCAAGTCCCTCTGAAATACCCCCAGAGGTTCTCTGGTGGCTCTTGTGGCCTTGAGGCTCCCTCATTGGCCGAGGAGGGGTGGGCCCCGCCCTTACCTTACGGGCCACGCCCCTCTTCCAGCGCCGTTCCTGGGCAAAGTCAGCAGCCAACCACTGCATCTCCTCGCAGAGATAGTCCCAGTGCACCTTGGGCCGGGCCGGTTCCGGGACTTTGGGCAACCGTCGTAAGGACCAAAACCCTTCGCGCTTCATCTCCGCCACCCGATGCTCCACCTCCGCCTCCTGGAGAACACCCGTGGGGGGGGTGGGGGGTCAGCCACGCTCCCCAAAACCCCCCCAAATCACCCCAAAATCCCTGCGGGGCAGCAGGGATTCTCCAAGAGCTGATATAAGGTTGGGTTAGGTCATAACGTGCCCAGAAGAACCTTAAATCACTCCAAAAACCGTCATCTGAAAAATGACACGGATTCTTCAAAAGCTGCTATGGGGCTGAGCCCCACAAGTGCCCCCCCACCCCAGATGATACCTGAGACTCTCCAATGGCTGCTATGGGGCAGAGCCCCCCAGGTGCCCCCAACCCTCCCCCAGATCACATCCAAGACTCTCCAACCCCTGCTATGGGGCAGAGCCCCCCAGGTGCCCCCAACCCTCCCCCAGATCACATCCAAGACTCTCCAACCCCTGCTATGGGGCAGAGCCCCCCAGGTGCCCCCAACCCTCCCCCAGATCACATCCAAGACTCTCCAACCCCTGCTATGGGGCAGAGCCCCCCAGGTGCCCCCAACCCTCCCCCAGATCACATCCAAGACTCTCCAACCCCTGCTATGGGGCAGAGCCCCCCAGGTGCCCCCAACCCTCCCCCAGTGGTTGCTATGGGGCTGAGCCCCCTAAACACCCCTCAGGTGTCCCCCAGATGACACCTGAGACTCCTCAATGGCTGCTATGGGGCTGAGCCCCCCAGATCACATCCAAGGCTCTTCAACCCCCGCTATGGGGCTGAGCCGCCCCCCAGAATCTCCCCCAGATCACATCCAAGACTCTTCAACCCCTGCTATGGGGCAGAGCCCCCCAGGTGCCCCCCAGGTCCCTCCCAGATCACATCCAAGACTCTTAAACCCTTGCTATGGGGCAGAGCCCCCCAGAATCTCCCCCAGATCACATCCAAGACTCTTCAACCCCTGCTATGGGGCAGAGCCCCCCAGGTGCCCCCCAGATACCTCCCAGATCACATCCAAGACTCTTAAACCCTTGCTATGGGGCAGAGCCCCCCAGAATCTCCCCCAGATCACATCCAAGACTCTTCAACCCCGGCTATGGGGCAGAGCCCCCCAGATCACATCCAAGACTCTCCAACCCCCGCTATGGGGCAGAGCCCCCCAGGTGCCCCCAACCCTCCCCCAGTGGTTGCTATGGGGCTGAGCCCCCTAAACACCCCTCAGGTGTCCCCCAGATGACACCTGAGACTCCTCAATGGCTGCTATGGGGCTGAGCCCCCCAGATCACATCCAAGGCTCTTCAACCCCCGCCATGGGGCTGA
>NW_015091641.1:77008-79401 GCF_001431845.1 Calidris pugnax | reverse complement strand
CCCCCCCCCCTCCCCGCGCGCTCAGAGCGAGGCGGGTCTCGCGAGAGGGGAGAAGATGGCGGCGGGCGGCGCGTGGCGGGCGGGCCCCGCCCCCTCGGGAGGCGGGGCTTGGGAAAGGGGCGGGGCCAGCGACGGGGAGGCTCCGCCCCGCCCCGCAGCGGCGTGACGTGCGCACGTACACAGTGACGTCACTGCGCGGGCACGTGGCGGCGGTGGGGGAGGGCGGCCATGTTGGGTAGGCGCAGGGGATGATGGGAAGGCGGCCATATTTAGTGGGACACAGGGGATGATGGGAGGGCGGCCATGTTGGATCAGCCCCAGGGGATGATGGGAGGGCGGCCATGTTGGGTGGGACACAGGGGATGATGGGAGGGCGGCCATGTTGGGTGGGACACAAGGGATGATGGGAGGGCAGCCATGTTGGGTGGGACACAAGGGATGATGGGAGGGCAGCCATGTTGGGCCTGCCCCGGGGGATGACGGGAGGGCGGCCATGTTGGGCCTGCCCCAAGGGATGACAGGAGGGCGGCCATGTTGGATCAGCCCCAGGGATGATGGGAGGGTGGCCATGTTGGCCCAGCCCCAGGGGATGATGGGAGGGCAGCCATGTTGGCTCTGCCCCAGGGGATGATGGGAGGGCGGCCATGTTGGCTCAGCCCCAGGGGATGATGGGAGGGCGGCCATGTTGGCTCAGCCCCAGGGGATGATGGGAGGGCGGCCATGTTGGGTCTGCCCCAGGGGATGATGGGAGGGCAGCCATGTTGGCTCAGCCCCAGGGGATGATGGGAGGGCGGCCATGTTGGGTCTGCCCCAGGGGATGATGGGAGGGCAGCCATGTTGGCTCAGCCCCAGGGGATGATGGGAGGGCGGCCATGTTGTGTCCCCTTCCCCTCCCCCCAACACCACGACACTTTTTGGGCGGTTTTGCTGTTTTTTTATCTAAAAGGACCAGAAACGGCGTCAAAAAAAAACCAACCTCCCTGTTTTCACCTCAAAACGCGCGCGCGGGGGAGGGGCCACCCCCGGGGTGGGGGTGGGGGGGTGACAGGGGAGTCCCCAAGGTCACAGGGTGTCCCCGGGGGAGGGTGACCCGGGGGGACAGGAGGGGACAAGGCCACTTTGGGGGTGAGCCCGGGGGACACGGGGATGTCCCCAAGCCTCCTTAGATGCCACCACCAGTGGTCACTTCAGAGGGGACCCCCCCACATCTCCTGGTGGCCCTGGGGGACTCCGGGTGGCCCCGGGGGACACGGGTGACACCGTGGTGGCCCGGGAGGGGACGAGGAACACGATGGCACCCCAAGCCTTCCAAGATGCCACCACCAGCGCCCACGTCGAAGGGGACACCCTGCATCTCCTGGGGACTTGGTGGCCCTGGGGTGACTCGAGGTGGCTCCAGGGGATGCGGGTGACACCGCGGTGCCCCAAGGACACGGGGATGTCCCCAAGCCTCCTCAGATGCCACCACCAGTGGTCACTTCAGAGGGGACCCCCCCGTATCTCCTGGGGACATGGTGGCCCTGGGGTGACTCGAGGTGACTCCAGGGGATGCAGGTGACACCGCCGTGCCCCGAGGACACAGGGATGTCCCCAAGCCTCCTTAGACGCCACCACCAGTGGTCACTTTGGAGGGGACATCCCATGTCTCCCATGGGGGACTCGGGGTGGCCCCAGGGGACGTGGGTGACACCGCGGTGGCCCAGGAAGGGACAAGAAACTTGGCGCCATCTCCAAGCCTTCCTAGATGCCACCACCACCTTGGAGGAGCCCCCTTCCATCTCCCGTGGACGTGGTGGCCTCAGGGGGCCCTGGGGTGGCCCCGGGTGACCCCTTGGGGACACGCGTGACCCCGTGGGGACGTGGGGGCGGGTTGGGGGGCGGTGTCACAGGAAATAGTCGGCCACCGGCTTCTTGGAGGGGATCCCCCGCGTCTCCTGCGGCGCCGCCTCGAAGATGATGAACTCCTTCTGCAGGTGCTCGTCCAGCTCCAAGATGGCCGCCACGTTCCCGCACCTGCCGGGACACGCGTGTTCTTGGCGTGTGCTCGGGGACACGGGCCCGGAGCCACCGCCGTCATGGAGTGACCCCCTCACGGCCATCGTCCCCTTCAAGGCTCATTCACGTCCGCCCCCCTCGCCGTTTCCCATCCCTAGCACTTCTTCACGTGTCCTTAGCATGTTCTTAGCATGTCCTTAGCGTGTTGAGAGCCACCTGCAGCAGCCGTGACCAACCCCACCACAGGGACGGTAACGCTCGAGCCTCGCTTGCCACTCCCCACCCCATGTCCCTTCACCCCACACCTTCATGTGTCCTTAGTGTGTTCTTAGCGTGTCCTTAGTGTGTTCTTAGTGTGTCCTTAGCGTGTTCAGAGCCACCTACCGCAGCCATAACCC
>NW_015091641.1:56807-58176 GCF_001431845.1 Calidris pugnax | reverse complement strand
GGGGTGGGGGTGGGGGGGTGACAGGGGAGTCCCCAAGGTCACAGGGTGTCCCCGGGGGAGGGTGACCCGGGGGGACAGGAGGGGACAAGGCCACTTTGGGGGTGAGCCCGGGGGACACGGGGATGTCCCCAAGCCTCCTTAGATGCCACCACCAGTGGTCACTTCAGAGGGGACCCCCCCACATCTCCTGGTGGCCCTGGGGGACTCCGGGTGGCCCCGGGGGACACGGGTGACACCGTGGTGGCCCGGGAGGGGACGAGGAACACGATGGCACCCCAAGCCTTCCAAGATGCCACCACCAGCGCCCACGTCGAAGGGGACACCCTGCATCTCCTGGGGACTTGGTGGCCCTGGGGTGACTCGAGGTGGCTCCAGGGGATGCGGGTGACACCGCGGTGCCCCAAGGACACGGGGATGTCCCCAAGCCTCCTCAGATGCCACCACCAGTGGTCACTTCAGAGGGGACCCCCCCGTATCTCCTGGGGACATGGTGGCCCTGGGGTGACTCGAGGTGACTCCAGGGGATGCAGGTGACACCGCCGTGCCCCGAGGACACAGGGATGTCCCCAAGCCTCCTTAGACGCCACCACCAGTGGTCACTTTGGAGGGGACATCCCATGTCTCCCATGGGGGACTCGGGGTGGCCCCAGGGGACGTGGGTGACACCGCGGTGGCCCAGGAAGGGACAAGAAACTTGGCGCCATCTCCAAGCCTTCCTAGATGCCACCACCACCTTGGAGGAGCCCCCTTCCATCTCCCGTGGACGTGGTGGCCTCAGGGGGCCCTGGGGTGGCCCCGGGTGACCCCTTGGGGACACGCGTGACCCCGTGGGGACGTGGGGGCGGGTTGGGGGGCGGTGTCACAGGAAATAGTCGGCCACCGGCTTCTTGGAGGGGATCCCCCGCGTCTCCTGCGGCGCCGCCTCGAAGATGATGAACTCCTTCTGCAGGTGCTCGTCCAGCTCCAAGATGGCCGCCACGTTCCCGCACCTGCCGGGACACGCGTGTTCTTGGCGTGTGCTCGGGGACACGGGCCCGGAGCCACCGCCGTCATGGAGTGACCCCCTCACGGCCATCGTCCCCTTCAAGGCTCATTCACGTCCGCCCCCCTCGCCGTTTCCCATCCCTAGCACTTCTTCACGTGTCCTTAGCATGTTCTTAGCATGTCCTTAGCGTGTTGAGAGCCACCTGCAGCAGCCGTGACCAACCCCACCACAGGGACGGTAACGCTCGAGCCTCGCTTGCCACTCCCCACCCCATGTCCCTTCACCCCACACCTTCATGTGTCCTTAGTGTGTTCTTAGCGTGTCCTTAGTGTGTTCTTAGTGTGTCCTTAGCGTGTTCAGAGCCACCTACCGCAGCCATAACCC
>NW_015091641.1:52146-55540 GCF_001431845.1 Calidris pugnax | reverse complement strand
GAGGGACCTTGGAGCCCCTAAATACAACCCCACCCCCCCACATGTCCTTAGCATGTTCTTAACATGTACTCAGCATGTTCTAAGCTATCACAGCATCCTCATGGTGCTGTCCGTGACAGCAAGGAGGCTTCAGAGGACAAAGCTGAGGGCACAGCCCTCCCCCCGCCGCCCCCGGCCAAACCTTCCTAGGGACACGTGTGTCCTTACCATGTCCTAACATGTCACTAACGTGTCCTGGCGTGTCCCAGCGGGCTCAGCGTGCCATCCACGCTGGCAATGAGGCTGCAGAGAGCAAACCTGTTGCTGCAGGTCCCCAATGTGCAGCCCCAGGGGCCTCCCCATATTTGTGCGTGTGCTTAGCGTGTCTTTAGCATGTCCTTAGCATGTCATAACCTCCCCCAGCACGCTCACAGAGCGCTCCACGGCAGCAACAGAGCTGTAGGGAACGAAACCACCGCTGCTGCCCGTGTCAACAGCTCTTACAACGCGCGGACACGCCCTTAGTGGGTCCTCGAGATGTCCCAATATGTGCTAAGTATGTTCTTAGTATGTCCCAGCATGTGCTTAGCGTGTCCTAAGCTGCCCCAACACGATACCACTGTGGCTGCAGACACCAAAGCCTCGTAAACCTCATAAATCTCCGAAGCTTCTCTGCACTTACGTGCCTTTAGCATGTCCTGGAGTGTACTTAGCATGTCCTAGCATGTGCTTAGCGTGTCCTAAGCTGCCCCAACATCGTGCCAACACGACTGGAGGGATCAAAGCTACCGGTTCCACCCTTACAAACAAACTTCCCTCTACGCTTACACGCCCTTAGCGTGTCCTAGCATGTGCTTAGCATGTCCTACCACCTCCTACCCTCCCCCGAGGCGCTGACATGTACTTAGCGTGTTCTAGCATGTGCTTAGCGTATCCTAAGCTGCCCCAACATCGTGCCAACACGACTGGAGGGATCAAAGCTACCGGTTCCACCCTTACAAACAAACTTCCCTCTACGCTTACACGCCCTTAGCGTGTCCTAGCATGTGCTTAGCATGTCCTACCACCTCCTACCCTCCCCCGAGGCGCTGACATGTACTTAGCGTGTTCTAGCATGTGCTTAGCGTATCCTAAGCTGCCCCAACATCGTGCCAACACGACTGGAGGGATCAAAGCTACCGGTTCCACCCTTACAAACAAACTTCCCTCTACGCTTACACGCCCTTAGCGTGTCCTAGCATGTGCTTAGCATGTCCTACCACCTCCTACCCTCCCCCGAGGCGCTGACATGTACTTAGCGTGTTCTAGCATGTGCTTAGCGTATCCTAAGCTGCCCCAACATCGTGCCAACACGACTGGAGGGATCAAAGCTACCGGTTCCACCCTTACAAACAAACTTCCCTCTACGCTTACACGCCCTTAGCGTGTCCTAGCATGTGCTTAGCATGTCCTACCACCTCCTACCCTCCCCCGAGGCGCTGACATGTACTTAGCGTGTTCTAGCATGTGCTTAGCGTATCCTAAGCTGCCCCAACATCGTGCCAACACGACTGGAGGGATCAAAGCTACCGGTTCCACCCTTACAAACAAACTTCCCTCTACGCTTACACGCCCTTAGCGTGTCCTAGCATGTGCTTAGCATGTCCTACCACCTCCTACCCTCCCCCGAGGCGCTGACATGTACTTAGCGTGTTCTAGCATGTGCTTAGCGTATCCTAAGCTGCCCCAACATCGTGCCAACACGACTGGAGGGATCAAAGCTACCGGTTCCACCCTTACAAACAAACTTCCCTCTACGCTTACACGCCCTTAGCGTGTCCTAGCATGTGCTTAGCATGTCCTACCACCTCCTACCCTCCCCCGAGGCGCTGACATGTACTTAGCGTGTTCTAGCATGTGCTTAGCGTATCCTAAGCTGCCCCAACATCGTGCCAACACGACTGGAGGGATCAAAGCTACCGGTTCCACCCTTACAAACAAACTTCCCTCTACGCTTACACGCCCTTAGCGTGTCCTAGCATGTGCTTAGCATGTCCTACCACCTCCTACCCTCCCCCGAGGCGCTGACATGTACTTAGCGTGTTCTAGCATGTGCTTAGCGTATCCTAAGCTGCCCCAACATCGTGCCAACACGACTGGAGGGATCAAAGCTACCGGTTCCACCCTTACAAACAAACTTCCCTCTACGCTTACACGCCCTTAGCGTGTCCTAGCATGTGCTTAGCATGTCCTACCACCTCCTACCCTCCCCCGAGGCGCTGACATGTACTTAGCGTGTTCTAGCATGTGCTTAGCGTATCCTAAGCTGCCCCAACATCGTGCCAACACGACTGGAGGGATCAAAGCTACCGGTTCCACCCTTACAAACAAACTTCCCTCTACGCTTACACGCCCTTAGCGTGTCCTAGCATGTGCTTAGCATGTCCTACCACCTCCTACCCTCCCCCGAGGCGCTGACATGTACTTAGCGTGTTCTAGCATGTGCTTAGCGTATCCTAAGCTGCCCCAACATCGTGCCAACACGACTGGAGGGATCAAAGCTACCGGTTCCACCCTTACAAACAAACTTCCCTCTACGCTTACACGCCCTTAGCGTGTCCTAGCATGTGCTTAGCATGTCCTACCACCTCCTACCCTCCCCCGAGGCGCTGACATGTACTTAGCGTGTTCTAGCATGTGCTTAGCGTATCCTAAGCTGCCCCAACATCGTGCCAACACGACTGGAGGGATCAAAGCTACCGGTTCCACCCTTACAAACAAACTTCCCTCTACGCTTACACGCCCTTAGCGTGTCCTAGCATGTGCTTAGCATGTCCTACCACCTCCTACCCTCCCCCGAGGCGCTGACATGTACTTAGCGTGTTCTAGCATGTGCTTAGCGTATCCTAAGCTGCCCCAACATCGTGCCAACACGACTGCAGGGATCAAAGCTACCGGTTCCACCCATATAAACAAACTTCCCTCTATGCTTACACGCCCTTAGCGTGTCCCAACATGTACTTAGCATGTGCTTAGCGTGTCCTAAGCTGCCCCAACACGACTGCAGAGATCAAAGCTACCGGTTCCACCCTTACAAACAACCTTCCCTCTACGCTTACACGCCCTTAGCGTGTCCTAGCATGTGCTTAGCGTGTCCTAAGCTGCCCCAACACGACTGCAGAGATCAAAGCTACCGGTTCCACCCTTACAAACAAACTTCCCTCTACGCTTCCACGCCCTTAGTGTGTCCTAACATGTACTTAGCGTGTCCTAGCGCGTGCTTAGCATGTCCTAAGCTGCCCCAACATCGTGCCAACACGACTGCAGAGATCAAAGCTACCGGTTCCACCCATATAAACAAACTTCCCTCTATGCTTACACGCCCTTAGCGTGTCCCAACATGTACTTAGCATGTGCTTAGCGTGTCCTAAGCTGC
>NW_015091641.1:48732-49872 GCF_001431845.1 Calidris pugnax | reverse complement strand
GCCCCCCAGGGTCCCCCGGGGCCCCCTCGTCCCCACATCCCCGCCCCATAGATCCCCCCCCGACTCACCGTGACGGGGGAATCCACCCGCTGCACGTTGCTCTCCTCCACCAAAATCTCCCTGAGAACAAAGCCAGGAGGGGCAATTATTTACCCCCAGGGAGGGGTAATTACCCCCCCCCCGGGGGGGCTGTAATTAAGGCAGGGGGGGACAATTAATGTGGGATAATTAATGACAGGGGTTAATTACCGGGCTTTGGCGCAGAGGGCCTTGACCTCGCTCTCCTTGATGAGCTCGCAGCGTCGCAGCTGCTCGATCTGCCGGTCCAGGTCACTCAGCTCCCCCATGGCTAATTAACCCCAATTAACCCTGGGTTAGTTACCCAAGTAAGTTACCCAAGGGGTAACTAACTCCCCCCCCCCCAAGGGGTAACTACCACCCCCCAAAAGGCTAATTAACTCGCCCTGAGGAAAATCAGGCCCATGTGGGGGTAATTAACTCCCCACAGGGAATAATTAACTTGCCTCCCAAAGCTAATTAGTCCCCCAGGGATAATTAACCCCCCAAGGGGGTAACAAGTGCCCCCACCGGATAATTAATCCCCCTAAGGGATAACTAATTCCCCCCCACAAGGGGTAATTAATTCACCCTGGGGGAAATCAGCCCCTCATGGGGGGTAATTAAGACCCCACAAGAAGTAATTAACTTTCCCCCTGAGAATAATTAACCCTCTAGAGGTAATTACTGCCCCCCCCAGCCCCTCAAGGGCTAACCAAGCCACCCAACAGGTAACTAACTGCCCCCCAAGGCGTAATTCCCCCCCTCCAAGGGGCAATTAGCACCCCCCAAAGTGTAATTAACTCTCCCTCAGGGAAATCAGCGCCTCACGGGAGTAATTAAGACCCCACAAAGAGTAATTAATTTCCCTTCTGAGAAAAATTAACCCCCCTTATTAACTTCTCATCCAAATGTAATAAGTACCCCTGAAGGCCTAAATAAAGCACCCAAGGGGTAACTAATTTCCCTCCAAGACATAATTAGCACCCCCCAAAGGGGTAATTAACTCACCCTGGGGGAAATCAGCCCCTCGGGGGAATAATTACGACCCCACAGGGAGTAATTAACTTCCCTCCTGAGAAT
>NW_015091641.1:35974-47839 GCF_001431845.1 Calidris pugnax | reverse complement strand
TCTCCACCCCCCCCGTCCCCTCCATGTCCCCAACGTCCCCATGGGGACCCACCAAACCCTCCCTGATGTTCTCCAACCCCTGTCCCCTCCATGTCCCCGATGTCCCCATGGGGACCCACCAAACCCTCCCTGATGTTCTCCAACCCCTGTCCCCTCCATGTCCCCGATGTCCCCATGGGGACCCACCAAACCCTCCCTGATGTTCTCCACCTCCCCCTGTCCTCTCCATGTCCCCAACCCCCCGATGTCCCCATGGGGACCCACCAAACCCTCCCTGATGTTCTCCACCTCCCCCTGTCCTCTCCATGTCCCCAACCCCCCGACGTCCCCATGGGGACCCACCAAACCCTCCCCGATGAGCTCCACCTGGGCAACCTCCCCACATCCCCTCTGCCCCCTACCCCTCTGACATCCCCATGGGTGCCCCTCCTTGACATCCTCCACCTGGGGTCACCTCCCCCTGTCCCCTCCATGTCTAAGATGTCCCCAACCCTCCGACACAGTGACCCACCAGACCCTCCTTGGTGTCCTCCACCTCCCCATGTCCCCTCCATGTCACCCAAGATATCCCCATGGTGACCCACCACACTCTCCTTGATGTCCTCCATCTGGGCCACCTCCCCGCGTCCTCACGCCCCCTCTGTCCCCCATCCCTCCGACGTCCCCATGGGTGACCCATCTGTCCCCCATCCCTCCGACGTCCCCATGGGTGACCCATCTGTCCCCCATCCCTCCGACATCCCCGTGGGTGACCCACCACACCCTCCTTGACGTCCTCCACCTGGCCGCAGGTCCCCTCCATGCCCAAGATGTCCCCGACCCTCCCAGGTCTCCACGGTGACCCAGCACACCCTCCTTGAAGTTCTCCACCCATCCCACCCGGCCCCGTGTCCCCAGGGAGGTGACGGTCACCCACCAGGGCCCTCTTGACGTACTCCTCCTGGGCCGCCTTGGTGTTGTCCTTCTTGCCGGCCCAGGCGCGCAGGGCCGAGGCCTGGAGGGCGCGGCCGTAGGAGAAGGTGAGGGCCCATGGCCGGGGCAGGGGACAACGGTTGATGGCGTTGAGGTTGATGGAGGCCTCCTCCTCGCTCTGCCCACCCGACAGGAAGGTGATGCCTGAGGACACCACGGAGACAGGGTCAGGGGACACCGTGGGGATGTGCCCATGGGGACGTGGACACCACGAGGATGTAGCTATGGGGATGGGGACGTGTCCATAAGGACGTGGACACCACGAGGATGTAGCTATGGGGATGGGGACGTGTCCATAAGGACGTGGACACCACGAGGATGTAGCTATGGGGATGGGACACCATGAGGAGATGGCCACGGGGACGCAGCCGTGGGGACGAGGACACCACGGGGACGCAGCTGTGGAAATGGGGCCATCACGGGGATGTGGTCATGGGGACGTAGCTGTGGGGATGGGGACACCATGAGGACATGGCCATGGGGATGGGGACACCATGAGGACGTAGCCATGGGGACGGGGACACCATGAGGACGTAGCCATGGGGACGGGGACACCATGAGGACGTAGCCATGGGGACGGGGACACCATGAGGACGTAGCCATGGGGACGGGGACACCATGAGGACGTAGCCATGGGGACGGGGACACCATGAGGACGTAGCCATGGGGACGGGGACACCATGAGGACGTAGCCATGGGGACGGGGACACCATGAGGACGTAGCCATGGGGACGGGGACACCATGAGGACGTAGCCATGGGGACGGGGACACCATGAGGAGGTAGTGATGGGGAAAAGGACACCATGAGGATGCAGCCATGGGGACGAGGACACCATGAGGATGTAGCCATGGGGATGGGGACACCACGAGGATGTAGCCATGGGGACACCATGAGGACACGGCCATGGGGACGGGGACACCATGAGGATATGGCCATGGGGACGGGGACACCATGAGGATATGGCCATGGGGATGGGGACACCATGAGGAGGTAGCCATGGGGACGGGGACACCACGAGGAGGTAGTGATGGGGACACCACGAGGACACGGCCATGAGGACAAAGACACCACAAGGACACGGCCATGGGGACGGGGACACCATGAGGACATGGCCATGGGGATTTGGACACCACAAGGATGTAGCCATGGGGGTGGGGGACACCACGAGGAGGTAGTGATGGGGACACCATGGGGACACCATGAGGAGGTAGTGATGGGGACAAGGACACCATGAGGATGTAGCCATGGGGATGGGGACACCATGAGGAGGTAGTGATGGGGACACCGCAAGGAAGTAGCCATGGGGATGGGGACACCACGAGGACATGGCCATGGGGATGGGAACACCACGAGGATGTAGCCATGGGGATGGGGACACCACGAGGATGTAGCCATGGGGATGGAGACACCATGAGGATGTAGCCATGGGGATGGGGACACCATGAGGATGTAGCCATGGGGATGGGGACACCATGAGGATGTAGCCATGGGGACGGGGACACCATGAGGATGTAGCCATGGGGATGGGGACACCATGAGGATGTAGCCATGGGGATGGGGACACCACGAGGAGGTGGTGATGGACACGGGCAGCGGGTGGCACTGACCGGGGACAGCGGGTGGCACGGTGCGGCGCAGGGCGGTGACGGTGGCCATGGCGATCTCCTCGGGGCTGTACTTCTTGCTGCAGGCGTGACCCGGTGTCACCATGTTGGGCTTCAGCAGCGTCCCCTCCAGGTAGACGTGGTGGTCGCTCAGCGCCTTGTAGACGGCGGCCAGCACCTTGGGGACATGGGGACGTGGGTGGGGACGCCAGGGGGACGCGGTGGGGGACAGCGTGGGGACACGGCGGGGACATCACCCACCTTCTCGGTGACGTACTGGCAGTGCTTCAGGTCGTGGTCACCATCTGGGAGGATCTCGGGCTCCACGATGGGGACGATGCCGTTCTGTGGAGACACGGGGGACGTTGGGGACAGCGACACCCCAGGGGGTCACCACAGGGGACAGGACGGCGGGAGGTGGCCCTGGGGTGGCAGGAAGGGACACGGAAGTGACACCGTGTCACATCTCAGCACCATCTCTGGGTGACACCCAGTGTGGCTGGGAGGTCACCAAGCACCACGGGCCACCCAGAGGGGACACAGGTGTGGGGTTAGGGACAGGGAGGTGACACCAAGACAGGAAGGGACACGCTGAGGTGACCCAAGGGCGCAGAGGTGTCACTGCACCACATCTAGGTGCCACCTTGGGCATGGAGGTGTCACTGCACCACATCTAGGTGCCACCTCGTGGTGTCACCCTGCAACCAGGAAGGGACACGCTGAGGTGACCCAAGGGCGCAGAGGTGTCACTGCACCACATCTAGGTGCCACCTTGGGCATGGAGGTGTCACTGCACCACATCTAGGTGCCACCTCGTGGTGTCACCCTGCAACCTGGAGGCCACCAACCACCACTGGGTGCCCGGAGGTGACACAAGAGATGGAGTGGGGACACAGTGAGGTGTCCCAAGAGCATGGGGGTGCCACCACACCATCTCCACGTCCCACCACAGCACCTCTAGGTGCCACCACACCATCCCCACGTCCCACCACAGCACCTCTAGGTGCCACCACACCATCCCCACGTCCCACCACACCACCTCTAGGTGCCACCACACCATCTCCATGTCCCACCACAGCACATCTAGGTGACACCACACCATCCCCACATCCCACCACAGCACCTCTAGGTGCCACCACACCATCCCCATGTCCCACCGCATCACCTCTAGGTGCCACCACACCATCTCCATGTCCCACCGCAGCACCTCTAGGTGCCACCACACCATCCCCACGTCCCACCACAGCACCTCTAGGTGCCACCACACCATCCCCACGTCCCACCACACCACCTCTAGGTGCCACCACACCATCCCCACGTCCCACCACACCACCTCTAGGTGCCACCTTGTGGTGTCACCCCACAACTTGGAGGCCACCAACCACCCTCGGGTGCCCAAAGGTGACCCGGGACAGGGTTGGGGACAGCGGGGAGGGGACAGAGACCTGCTGGCAGATGCTGGCGTAGCGGGCGAGGACGTTGGCGTTCTCCATGACAGCCAGGCGCGTGGGCGTGTGCTCGGTGATCTTGAGGACACAGCGCCACTTGGCGAAGTCGGCCCCGTCCTTCTTGTACTGGGCACAGCGCTCCATCAGCCCGTCCAGCCCTGGGGACAGCGCGGGGACATCAGCCATGGGGACACCAGGGCACCAGGGGAGCAGGGCCGGGGACCCCGTGGTGGCATCGGGGGTGGGGACAGGTCATGGAGGAGGCCATCATGGTGGTATCAGGGCTGGGGACAGGTCATGGAGGAGGCCATCATGGTGGTATCAGGGGTAGGGACAGGTCATGGAGGAGGCCATCATGGTGGTATCAGGGGTAGGGACAGGTCATGGATGAGGCCATCATGGTGGTATCAGGGGTAGGGACAGGTCATGGATGAGGCCATCATGGTGGTATCAGGGGTAGGGACAGGTCATGGATGAGGCCATCATGGTGGTATCAGGGGTGGGGACCCCGTGGTGGCATCGGGGGTGGGGACAGGTCATGGAGGAGGCCACTACGGTGGCATCAAGGATGGCGACACTGTGGTGGCATGGGGAGAGATGTCATGGATGAGGCCACCATGGTGGCATCAGGGGTGGGGACACCAATGGGGCTTCGAGGTGGAAGCAGGAATGAGGCCACCGTGTTGGCATCAAGGATGGGGACATTGTGGTGGCATGGGAGAGATGTCATGGATGAGGCCACCCTGGTGGCATCAGGGGTGGGTACCCCGTGGTGGCATCGGGGGTGGGGACAGGTCATGGAGGAGGCCATCATGGTGGTATCAGGGGTGGGGACAGGTCATGGATGAGGCCATCATGGTGGTATCAGGGGTGGGGACAGGTCATGGATGAGGCCATCATGGTGGTATCAGGGGTGGGGACAGGTCATGGATGAGGCCATCATGGTGGTATCAGGGGTGGGGACAGGTCATGGATGAGGCCATCATGGTGGTATCAGGGGTGGGGACAGGTCATGGATGAGGCCATCATGGTGGTATCAGGGGTGGGGACAGGTCATGGATGAGGCCATCATGGTGGTATCAGGGGTGGGGACAGGTCATGGATGAGGCCATCATGGTGGTATCAGGGGTGGGGACAGGTCATGGATGAGGCCATCATGGTGGTATCAGGGGTGGGGACAGGTCATGGATGAGGCCATCATGGTGGTATCAGGGGTGGGGACAGGTCATGGATGAGGCCATCATGGTGGTATCAGGGGTGGGGACAGGTCATGGAGGAGGCCATCATGGTGGTATCAGGGGTGGGGACAGGTCATGGATGAGGCCATCATGGTGGTATCAGGGGTAGGGACAGGTCATGGATGAGGCCATCATGGTGGTATCAGGGGTAGGGACAGGTCATGGATGAGGCCATCATGGTGGTATCAGGGGTGGGGACCCCGTGGTGGCATCGGGGGTGGGGACAGGTCATGGAGGAGGCCACTACGGTGGCATCAAGGATGGCGACACTGTGGTGGCATGGGGAGAGATGTCATGGATGAGGCCACCATGGTGGCATCAGGGGTGGGGACACCAATGGGGCTTCGAGGTGGAAGCAGGAATGAGGCCACCGTGTTGGCATCAAGGATGGGGACATTGTGGTGGCATGGGAGAGATGTCATGGATGAGGCCACCATGGTGGCATCAGGGATGGGGACACCAATGGGGCTTCGAGGTGGAATTAGGGTTAGGGATACTGCGGTGGCATCAGGGACGGGGACAGTGACGAAACCTGGGAGAGACATCACGGATGAGGCCACCATGGTGGCATCAGGGGTGGGGACACAGCTGTCACTTACCCTGGGTTGTTGTCTCGCCGTTGGTGCCAGCCAGGGGCACGACCCCCTTGTCCACCTGGGGGATGAGGACAGGGTGATGGGGCTGACCCGCCTCCCCTCCATGTCCCCCACGTCCCCTCATTGTCCCCAAGGGCCCCAATGTCCCTGAGATGTCCCCAGCTCAACACCAACAAGGCTGCCTGATGAAGCCACCTCTGATGTGGTTGACCTGGTCCCACCTTCCATGTGGTTGACCTGGCCCCAGGAACATCCAACCCCCCTACGTCCCCTCATTGCCCCCAAAGGTCCTCAATGTCCACCCGATGTCCCTGAGATGTCCCCAGCTCAACGCCAACGCAGGTGCCTGATGAAGCCACCTCTGATGTGGTTGACCTGGTCCCAGGAGCATCCAACCCCCCTACGTCCCCTCCTTGTTCCCAAAGGCCCTCGATGTCCACCCGATGTCCCCAGCACAACACCAACAAGGCTGCCTGATGAAGCCACCTCTGATGTGGTTGACCTGGTCCCACCTTCCATGTGGTTGACCTGGCCCCAGGAGCATCCAACCCCCCTACGTCCCCTCATTGTCCCCAAAGGTCCTCAATGTCCACCCGATGTCCCTGAGATGTCCCAAGCTCAACACCAACGCAGGTGCCTGATGAAGCCACCTCTGATGTGGTTGACCTGGTCCCAGGAGTATCCAACCCCCCTACGTCCCCTCCTTGTTCCCAAAGGCCCTCGATGTCCACCCGATGTCCCCGGCACAACACCAACAAGGCTGCCTGATGAAGCCACCTCTGATGTGGTTGACCTGGTCCCACCTTCCATGTGGTTGACCTGGCCCCAGGAGCATCCAACCCCCCTACGTCCCCTCATTGTCCCCAAAGGTCCTCAATGTCCACCCGATGTCCCTGAGATGTCCCAAGCTCAACGCCAATGCAGGTGCCTGATGAAGCCACCTCTGATGTGGTCACCTCTGATGTGGTTGACCTGGTCCCACCTTCCATGTGGTTGACCTGGCCCCAGGAGCATCCAACCCCCCTACGTCCCTTCATTGTCCCCAAAGGCCCTCGATGTCCACCCGATGTCCCCGAGATGTCCCCAGCTCAACGCCAACGCAGGTGCCTGATGAAGCCACCTCTGATGTGGTTGACCTGGTCCCACCTTCCATGTGGTTGACCTGGTCCCACCTTCCACGCGGTCACCCCCGAGCCCCCGCGGTGTCCCCGAGGTTGTCCCCACCTTGATGCCCACCAGGGCGCCCTTGCTGCGGATGACCTCGGGGAAGGGACGCCCATCGGCCGCCTTCTGGTAGAGGGTCTCGTGGAAGAGGATGACGCCACCGATGCAGGGGTCCACGCGGCTGTCGGCCGTGAAGAGCAGCTGCCGGTACCAACGCCGGTTCTCCTCCGTGTTCTCCGCCCCCACCGAGCTCAGCCGCTTGGCGATGCTGCCTGCGGCCCAACCAGTACAAACCAGTTCAGCCCAGTAACCCCCACTGGTCTCTTTGTGCTGCCCACAAGGTGCCCCAGTAGCTCCCAGTACTGCTCCAGGGGCCCTCAGGACCCCCCTGGTGCCACCTGGAAGTTCTCAGATGCTTGTTGGTTCTCCTTCCAGTCCTCCCAGTACAAACCACTTCAGCCCAGTACCCCTCACTGGTCTCCTCCTACTGCTCCAGTAGGATGTCCCAAGCTCAACGCCAATGCAGGTGCCTGATGAAGCCACCTCTGATGTGGTCACCTCTGATGTGGTTGACCTGGTCCCACCTTCCATGTGGTTGACCTGGCCCCAGGAGCATCCAACCCCCCTACGTCCCCTCATTGTCCCCAAAGGTCCTCAATGTCCACCCGATGTCCCTGAGATGTCCCAAGCTCAACGCCAATGCAGGTGCCTGATGAAGCCACCTCTGATGTGGTCACCTCTGATGTGGTTGACCTGGTCCCACCTTCCATGTGGTTGACCTGGCCCCAGGAGCATCCAACCCCCCTACGTCCCCTCATTGTCCCCAAAGGTCCTCAATGTCCACCCGATGTCCCTGAGATGTCCCAAGCTCAACGCCAATGCAGGTGCCTGATGAAGCCACCTCTGATGTGGTCACCTCTGATGTGGTTGACCTGGTCCCACCTTCCATGTGGTTGACCTGGCCCCAGGAGCATCCAACCCCCCTACGTCCCCTCATTGTCCCCAAAGGTCCTCAATGTCCACCCGATGTCCCTGAGATGTCCCAAGCTCAACGCCAATGCAGGTGCCTGATGAAGCCACCTCTGATGTGGTCACCTCTGATGTGGTTGACCTGGTCCCACCTTCCATGTTAGTAACCCCCACTGGTCTCCGAGTCCTGCCCCAGTGCCTCCCAGTAGCCTCCAGTTCAGCCCCAGTAGCTCATAACCATCTTCTGGTGCCACATCAAAATTCTCAAGTGCTTCCTGCGCCCATCCCAGTACAAACCAGTCACTCCCAATATAGACCAGTAATCCCCACTGGTCTCCCAGTCCCGCCCCAGCACCTCCCAGTAGCTCCCAGTGCCCCCCTGTAACACCTCATGGCACGGGAGAGCTTGGCTCCTGTTGCCTCCCAGTAAGGCCCAGTATCTCCCAGTACTCCCCAGGTGCCACCCCAGTGCCTCCCAGTACTTCCCAGTCCAGCCCTGGTGTCTCCCAGTAGCTCCCAGCGCCCTCCTGGCATGACCCCAGTGCCTCCCAGTAGCTCTCAGGGCTGTCCCAGTGCCTCCCAGTCTCTCCCAGTATGCCCCTAGTGCTTCCTAACCCCCTCTTTGCAGTTCCCAGTGCCTCCCAGTTCCTCCCAGTACGCTCCCAGTGCTTCCTAACCCTCTCCTAGCAGTTCCCAGTGCCCCCCAGTACTTTTCCAGTATGCTCCCAGTGCTTCCCAGTACAAACCAGTTCAGCCCAGTTCAGCCCAGTAACCCCCACTGGTCTCTTTGTGCTGCCCACAAGGTGCCCCAGTAGCTCCCAGTGCTGCCCCAGTAGCTCTCAGGACCCCCCTGGTGCCACCTGGAAGTTCTCAGATGTTTGTTGGTTCTGCCTCCAGCCATCCCAGTACAAACCAGTTCAGCCCAGTTAACCCCACTGGTCTCCTCCTGCTGCCCCAGTAGCTCCCAGTGCTGCTCCAGGGGCCCTCAGGACCCCCCTGGTGCCACCTGGAAGTTCTCAGATGTTTGTTGGTTCTGCCTCCAGCCATCCCAGTACAAACCAGTTCAGCCCAGTTAACCCCACTGGTCTCCTCCTGCTGCCCCAGTAGCTCCCAGTGCTGCTCCAGGGGCCCTCAGGACCCCCCTGGTGCCACCTGGAAGTTCTCAGATGCTTGTTGGTTCTGCTTCCAGCCCTCCCAGTACAAACCAGTTCATCCCAGTACTCCTCACTGGTCTCCTCCTACTGGTCCAGTAGCTCCCGGTGCTGCCCCAGTAGCTCCCAGTACAAACCAGTAGCTCCCAGGTGCTGCCCCAGTAGCTCCCAGTGCTGCCCCACCCCAGGACCCCCCTGGTGCCACCTGGAAGTTCTCAGATGCTTGTTGGTTCTGCCTCCAGCCATCCCAGTACAAACCAGTTCAGCCCAGTAACCCCCACTGGTCTCCGAGTCCTGCCCCAGTGCCTCCCAGTAGCCTCCAGTTCAGCCCCAGTAGCTCATAACCATCTTCTGGTGCCACATCAAAATTCTCAAGGGCTTCCTGCGCCCATCCCAGTACAAACCAGTCACTCCCAATATAGACCAGTAATCCCCACTGGTCTCCCAGTCCCGCCCCAGCACCTCCCAGTAGCTCCCAGTGCCCCCCTGTAACACCTCATGGCACGGGAGAGCTTGGCTCCTGTTGCCTCCCAGTAAGGCCCAGTATCTCCCAGTACTCCCCAGGTGCCACCCCAGTGCCTCCCAGTACTTCCCAGTCCAGCCCTGGTGTCTCCCAGTAGCTCCCAGCGCCCTCCTGGCATGACCCCAGTGCCTCCCAGTAGCTCTCAGGGCTGTCCCAGTGCCTCCCAGTCTCTCCCAGTATGCCCCTAGTGCTTCCTAACCCCCTCTTTGCAGTTCCCAGTGCCTCCCAGTTCCTCCCAGTACGCTCCCAGTGCTTCCTAACCCTCTCCTAGCAGTTCCTAGTGCCCCCCAGTGTGTTCCAGTCCCCTCCCAGTACAGTCCCAGTATGCTCCCAGTGCTTCCTGGTACATTCTCAGGGCTTCCTAATCACCTCCCAGCTGTTCCCAGTGCCTCCCAGTGCCCCCCAGTCCCCTCCCAGTGCCCTTCTAGCAGTTCCCAGTGCCTCCCAGTGCCCTCCAGTCCCCTCCCAGTGCCCTTCTAGCAGTTCCCAGTGCCTCCCAGTGCCCTCCAGTCCCCTCCCAGTGCCCTTCTAGCAGTTCCCAGTGCCTCCCAGTGCCCTCCAGTCCCCTCCCAGTGCCCTTCTAGCAGTTCCCAGTGCCTCCCAGTGCCCTCCAGTCCCCTCCCAGTGCCCTTCTAGCAGTTCCCAGTGCCTCCCAGTGCCCTCCAGTCCCCTCCCAGTGCCCTTCTAGCAGTTCCCAGTGCCTCCCAGTGCCCTCCAGTCCCCTCCCAGTGCCCTTCTAGCAGTTCCCAGTGCCTCCCAGTGCCCTCCAGTCCCCTCCCAGTGCCCTTCTAGCAGTTCCCAGTGCCTCCCAGTGCCCTCCAGTCCCCTCCCAGTGCCCTTCTAGCAGTTCCCAGTGCCTCCCAGTGCCCTCCAGTCCCCTCCCAGTGCCCTTCTAGCAGTTCCCAGTGCCTCCCAGTGCCCTCCAGTCCCCTCCCAGTGCCCTTCTAGCAGTTCCCAGTGCCTCCCAGTGCCCTCCAGTCCCCTCCCAGTGCCCTTCTAGCAGTTCCCAGTGCCTCCCAGTGCCCTCCAGTCCCCTCCCAGTGCCCTTCTAGCAGTTCCCAGTGCCTCCCAGTGCCCTCCCGGTACGCTTCTTAATCACCTCCTAGCCGTTCCCAGTGCCCCCCAGTCCCCTCCCAGTGCCCTTCTAGCAGTTCCCAGTGCCTCCCAGTGCCCTCCAGTCCCCTCCCAGTGCCCTTCTAGCAGTTCCCAGTGCCTCCCAGTGCCCCCCAGTGCCCTCCTGGTACGCTCTCAGGGCTTCTTAATCACCTCCTAGCCGCTCCCAGTGCCTCCCAGTCCCCTTCTAGCTGTTCCCAGTGCCTTCCAGTGCCCTCCAGTCCCCTCCCAGTGCCCTTCTAGCAGTTCCCAGTGCCTCCCAGTGCTTCCCAGTATGCTCCCAGTGCCTCCCAGTGTCCTCCAGTCCCCTCCCAGTGCCTCCCAGTGCCCTCCTGGTACACTCTCAGAGCTTCTTAATCACCTCCTAGCCGTTCCCAGTGCCTCCCAGTCCCCTCCCAGTGCTTCCTGGTATGCTCTCAGGGCTTTTTAATGGCTTCCCAGCCGTTCCCAGTGCCTCCCAGTGCCCTCCAGTCCCCTCCCAGTGCTTCCTGGTACGCTCTCAGGGCTTTTTAATGGCTTCCCAGCCATTCCCAGTGCCTCCCAGTGCCCTCCCAGTGCTTTCTGGTATGCTCTCAGGGCTTTTTAATGGCTTCCCAGCCGTTCCCAGTGCCTCCCAGTGACCCACCAGTGGACTCATCGGCGGCCAGGATGCCCTTGCCGGGGGCGACGATGCGCTGGGCGATGGCCGCCAGCTCCTGCTTCTGCTCCGGGGTCAGCGCTGGTACCGGCGGGGACATCGCGGCGGCTCTGGTGACATCAGCGGTGACATCAGCCACACCTTGGGACGTGACGGCCCCGCCCGCCCCCATGGCTGCCCCGGGGCGGGGGAAGGGGGGGGGCACAACGACACAGGCATCCGGGCAGGGGGACACCCCCCTTCCGGGGGACCCGGGAGTTTGGGGTGGAGGGGGTGGGAGATGGGACCCCCCCCTTCCAGGGGACCCGGGAGTTTGGGGGGGGAAGATGGGACCCCCCCCTTCCAGGGGACCCAGAAGTTTGGGGAAGGGGGGGAGACACCTACCCCCAGGGAACCCAGGAGTTTGGGGGGGCGGGGAAGATGGGACCCCCCCCCCTTCCAGGGAACC
>NW_015091641.1:33743-34470 GCF_001431845.1 Calidris pugnax | reverse complement strand
GTGTTTTTTCACCCCCAAATCTCCCACCCCCCAAATTCTGCTCAATTCACCTCAAATCTGCCTTTTTCACTCCCAAATCTGCCCCAAGATCCCCCAATTTGCCCCCTTTTGCCCTCAAATCTCTTCCCAGACCCACAAATTTGCCTCTTGCACCCCAAATTTGCCCTTTTCACCCCCCAAATCTGCCCTTTTAACCCCCCGAATCTGCCCCTACCACCTAAAAAATCCTCCCCATCCCCCAAATCTGTGCTGTTCACCCCAAAATCTGCCCCAAAAATCGCATTTTCACCCCAACCCTCCCCAATGCCCCATAATCTGCCTTTTTAACCCAAACCGCTGCCCTTTTCACCTCAGAATTTCCCCCTACACCCCAAAATCGGCCCCATTCCCCCCAAAAATCTACCCCGACCCCAAAACTGCCTTTTTTACCTCCAAATCTGTCTTTTTAGCCTGAAAAACCCCCATCTTTACCTCAAAACCTGCATTTTTCACCACAGAATTTGCCTCTACTCGCCAAAACCTGCCCCGAGACCCCTGAATTTGCCTTTTTAACCTCAAAATCTGTCTTTTTAGCCTGAAAAAATTGTCTTTACGTCAAACCCTGCATTTTTCACCACAGAATTTCCCCCGTCCCCCCAAAATCTGCCCCTTTCCCCCCAAAACCTACCCTAAGACTCCCGAAATTGCCTTTTTTACCTCAAAAATCTGTCTTTTTAGCCTCAAACCC
>NW_015091641.1:25726-30580 GCF_001431845.1 Calidris pugnax | reverse complement strand
CCCCCCAGGCACTGGCTGGCAGGGACGTACCCCCAGTTCGCCGTCCCCTACTTCATCTACGACGTCTACGCCATGTTCCTGTGCCACTGGCACCGGGGCCAGGTGAAGGGACACGAGGTGGCGCCCCCCCCCTCCCTGAGGGCGGCCGCCAGCTCTTACCTCCGCAAGGACCTCCTGATGGTGCTCCACCACGCCGCCATGGTGCTCATCTGCTTCCCGGTGGCCGCCGTGAGTTGGAACGGGGGCACGGGGGTGTTTGGGGACACCTCAGGGACGGTGAGGACACAGGGGTGGCTAAGGAACATGGGATGGAGGGACGTCACCTTGGGATAGATGTGGTTATGGAGGTCCACCACACCGCCATAGTGCTTGGTGTCTTCCCCATGGCTGTGGGGACGGAGATGGGGACACCCGGGAACAATGGTCCTGGGTTGGGGACACTTGGGGACGTGGGACAGATGGACATGCCATGGGCATGGATGTGCTTGTGAAGGTCCACCATGTCCCTGTGCTGCTCATTGCCTTTCCCATGGCCATGGGGAGAAGGAATGGGGATGGGGTCCCCTTGGGGACACCTTGGGGACATCTCATGTGACCCTGTGTTCCCTCAGCTGTGGCGCCAAGGGAAGGGTGACTTCTTCTTGGGGTGTCTCCTGATGGCCGAGCTCAGCACCCCCTTCGTCTGCCTCGGCAAGGTCCTCATCCTGGTGAGCATGGGCTTCCCTGAGGGTAGTGGGTGGCCACAGACAGATCCCCAACCCCACATGCCACCAACCCCTGGGGCTCCAAGAAGGCATCTTGGGTGGGCACGGGTCCTCCAAACCCCTGGGGCCCCCCATACCAACGTAGGGTGGCTATGGGTCCCCAGAAGATCTCAGGTGGCCATGGGTTCCTCAACCCCTATGGTCCCCATACTGACGTGGGGTGTTCTCCAGTCCCCAGAAGATCTCAAGTGGCCATGGGTTCCTCAGCCCCTATGGTCCCCATTCTGACGTGGGGTGTTCTTGGGTCCCCAGAAGATCTCAGGTGGCCATGGGTTCCTCAACCCCTATGGTCCCCATACTGACGTGGGGTGTTCTCCAGTCCCCAGAAGATCTCAAGTGGCCTTGGGTCCCTCAACCCTTGGGGTCCCCATACTGATGTGGGGTGTTCTTCAGTCCCCAGAAGATCTCAGGTGGCCTTGGGTCCCTCAACCCCTGGGGTCCCCATACTGATGTGGGGTGTTCTTCAGTCCCCAGAAGATCTCAGGTGGCCTTGGGTCCCTCAACCCCTGGGGTCCCCATACTGACGTGGGGTGTTCTTGGGTCCCCAGAAGATCTCAAGTGGCCATGGGTCCCTCAACCCCTGGGAAGTTGGGTCATTCCCATGGGTCCCAAACCCTGGTGACTCCAGGAGAACATCTCAGGTGGCCATGGCTCCCTCCACCCCATATCACACCCAGGTCCCTCCCCCTCACCCTCTCTTCTCCCCCTTCCCCCGCAGTACCAGCGCCAACACACGGCTCTACACAAGCTCAACGGGGTGGCCCTGCTGGTGACCTTCCTCCTCTGCCGCGTCCTCCTCTTCCCCTACCTCTACTGGGCCTACGGCCGCCAGCGGGGGCTGCCCCTGCTGCGGGTCCCGGGGGCCCTGCCCCCCGCCGGGGTCTCTGGGGGGTCCTGGGGTCCCTATGGGGCACCCTGGGGGTCTCTGGGGGGTCCTGGGGTCCCTATGGGGCACCCTGGGGGTCTCTGGGGGGTCCTGGGGTCCCTATGGGGCACCCTGGGGGTCTCTGGGGGGTCCTGGGGTCCCTATGGGGCACCCTGGGGGTCTCTGGGGGGTCCTGGGGTCCCTATGGGGCACCCTGGGGGTCTCTGGGGGGTCCTGGGGTCCCTATGGGGCACCCGGGGGGTCTCCAGGAGGTCCTGGGGTCCCTATGGGGCACCCTGGGGGTCTCTGGGGGGTCCTGGGGTCCCTATGGGGCACCCTGGAGGGTCCTGGGGTCCTTATGGAGCACCCTGGGGGGGTCCATGGAGTACTCTTGAAGGTCCCAGGGTCCCTATGGGGCACTTGGCATTCTCTGGGGGTCCTGGGGTCCCTATGGGGCACCTTTGGGATCTATGGGGCACCCTGGGGGGTCCTGGGGTCCCTATGGGGCACTTGGGGTTCTCTGGGGGGTCCTGGGGTCCCTATGGGGCACCCTGGAGGGTCCTGGGGTCCTTATGGGGCACCCTGGGGGTGTCCATGGAGTACTCTGGGGGGTCCTGGGGTCCCTATGGGGCACCCTGGAGGGTCCTGGGGTCCTTATGGAGCACCCTGGGGGGGTCCATGGAGTACTCTTGAAGGTCCCAGGGTCCCTATGGGGCACTTGGCATTCTCGGGGGGTCCTGGGGTCCCTATGGGGCACCTTTGGGATCTATGGGGTGTCCATGGAGTACTCTGGGGGGTCCTGGGGTCCCTATGGGGCACCCTGCAGGGTCCTGGGGTCCTTATGGGGCACTTGGGGTTCTCTGGGGGGTTCTGGGGTCCCTATGGGGCACCTTTGGGATCTCTGAGGCACGCTGTGGGGTCTATGGGGCACCTTGGTGGGTCCTGGGGTCCCTGTGGGGCACCCTGAGGTCCCGCTGGGTCCCAGTGTCCCCCGGCTGCCCCCAGGGGGGGGCCTCCAGGAGGTCCTGGGGTCCATATGGGGCACTCTGGGGGGTCCTGGGGTCCCTATGGGGCACCTTTGGGATCTATGGGGTGTCCTGGACCCCAGGGGTGTCACTGTCCCCAGGGGTGTCACCCCCCAAAGTGTCCCCAGGGGTGTCACCGTCCCCAGGGGTGTCACCCCCCAGAGTGTCCCCAGGGGTGTCACTGTCCCCAGGGGTGTCACCATCTCCAGAAGGTCCCCAGGGGTGTCACTCCCTGGGGTGTTCCCCAGAGTGTCCTTGTCCCCAGGGGGTCCCCAGGGGGAGGGTGTCGCTCCGTAGGGCGTCACCCTACCAAGGGTTAGGTCGTCACTGCCCCAGGGTGTCCCCAGGGGTGTCACCATCCCCGGGGTGTCTCCAGGGTGTCCCCGTCCCTTCCCCCGCAGGCGCCACGGCTGGAGCCACATTAAAGACCTTTGGGGACATCATGGCCTCCTCCTCTGTGGGGGGAGGGGCGCTGGGGACCGCGTGACGTCACCCACCAGTCCAGACTGGGAACCCACCTCTGCCCCGCCCCCCAGTTCTGACCTTCACCTGGAGGGGGTGACCCCATCTCCTGCTCTGGTGGGACATCTCTGGCCAGGGCTCAGGTGGCCTCAAGGCTTGGCCGCCTCCCCTGGGGCCAGGTGGCCACTAAGGCTCGAGAAGGTCTCGAAGGTCAACTTTGGGCATCGATGGAGAAGCCCATTGAGGAGCCCACCTCCATGGAGACACCAGAACTCCTGAGATCAGTTCAAGGGCCGAGCCACGAGGATGAGGTTGAAGATGTTGGAGAACATTCGGTCAAAGCCCACCTTAGATTGGAGGTCACCACTTGAGGTAGTTGATCACTTGACTGGTCCAAGCATCCCAAAATTCTCCAGTGTCTGTCCTCTGGTCAGTATGGTGCCCACGGACACCAGAACATCTCAGGTGTCCATGGTGGGTGCTCAGAACCACCTTTGGCCTGGAGACTCTTCCATCTTCTCACTGGCAAACTGGTGATGACAGATGAGGAGAAGGTTGGGATTCTCAAGAACCTCAGTCTTCACTGGTGACCTCTTCCCACTTCTCTCCAGTGGATGGACCTGAGGCAGGGACCACAGAAAGAGAAGATCCTTCTTCTCAATGTTGGTGAGATATGGCTTCTGTGGAGAGACGGAGAAATTGCTTGGCTGGTGGCACTCAGAGAGTGGTGGTCAACCTCAGGAGGTTCAACAAGACCAAGTGGAAAGTCCTGCACGTGGGTGGGGGAAACCCAGGCTGGGAGATGAAATGATGGAGAGCAACCATGACAAGAAGAACTGGGGTGATGAGAAGCTGGTGGTGAAACAGTGGACTACAGTGGGCTGGAGGTGGAGACCTGCTCCAGCTTGGACCCAGGCACCTTCTCAAGCTCATGGTCAAATCCACCAGGGCACCTTCTCAAGCTCATGGGTTAATCCAAATGATTTTCTCCAGAAGGCCCCTCTCCTGGATCTTCTCCAGAAGGCCCCTCTCCTGGATCTCGTCTAGAAGGACCCTTTCTTTAGAGCCAGGTCTCTGGAGAAGACCACCCAGCAGTGGACGGGGCCCAAGCCAGGGGCTACTTGACCAAACCCCACATTCTCCCCACGTTCTCCTCTCTTCCTCTGGCCTTGGAACATCTCCAAAGAAGACCCCACAGCCACCCTCGGCAGCCTGTCCCAGGGCTCTGCCAGGAGAGAAGTTCCTCCTCACCTGGAGATGGAACCTCCCGTGTCCCAGTTTGTGCCCGTTGCCCCCTGTCCTGGGCCAGAACTGGTCCCAGTCCCCAGCTGTGATCCCACCAGGGCAGAGCAGAGGGGGAGGATGGACCCGCTTCCACCTGCTGCCCACCACCAGGAGACCGTTGGCCTTCTTGGCCACCACCAGGAGACCGTTGGCCTTCTTGGCCACCAGGCCCCATTTGCTAGTCCATGGACAACTGGTCGCCCACTGGTGGGCTCCGTGGGGCGGCCCCACAGGTGTGGGCCAGTGGGGGCTGCTGGGAAGGAGCCAATTCTGGCCCGGTGGCCCCTTGGTCCAGGCCATGGGGCTCGGCTTCTCCCACCGCCCCAGCCCAGCCCACGCATAGGGCTGTAGCAGCATGGGGAGGGGGCCATGGGGGGGATCTATAGGGGGCCATAGAGGCTATAAGGGGGACCTATAGGGGCCATGAAGTCCAGTGGGGTCATAGGGGCGATAG